>NC_086326.1:151003757-151303757 GCF_036172605.1 Pelobates fuscus | reverse complement strand
TAGTGATATATAATAATATAAAGCTCAGTGTTAGTGATATATGATAATATAAAGCTCAGTGTTAGTGATGTATAATAATATAAAGCTCAGTGTTAGTGATATATAATAATATATAATAATATAAAGCTCAGTGTTAGTGATATATAATAATACAAAGCTCAGTGTTAGTGATATATAATAATATATAATAATATAAAGCTCAGTGTTAGTGATGTATAATAATATATAATAATATAAAGCTCAGTGTTAGTGATATATAATAATATATAATAATATAAAGCTCAGTGTTAGTGATGTATAATAATATAAAGCTCAGTGTTAGTGATGTATAATAATAAATAATAATATAAAGCTCAGTGTTAGTGATGTATAATAATATATATACAATATAAAGCTCAGTGTTAGTGATATATAATAATATAAAGCTCAGTGTTAGTGATGTATAATAATATATAATAATATAAAGCTCAGTGTTAGTGATGTATAATAATATATAATAATATAAAGCTCAGTGTTAGTGATATATAATAATATATAATAATATAAAGCTCAGTGTTAGTGATGTATAATAATATATAATAATATAAAGCTCAGTGTTAGTGATATATAATAATATATAATAATATAAAGCTCAGTGTTAGTGATGTATAATAATATATAATAATATAAAGCTCAGTGTTAGTGATATATAATAATAATAATATATAATAATATAAAGCTCAGTGTTAGTGATATATAATAATATAAAGCTCAGTGTTAGTGATATATAATAATATATAATAATATAAAGCTCAGTGTTAGTGATGTATAATAATATATAATAATATAAAGCTCAGTGTTAGTGATGTATAATAATATATAATAATATAAAGCTCAGTGTTAGTGATGTATAATAATATATAATAATATAAAGCTCAGGGTTAGTGATATATAATAATATATAATAATATAAAGCTCAGTGTTAGTGATGTATAATAATATAAAGCTCAGTGTTAGTGATGTATAATAATAAATAATAATATAAAGCTCAGTGTTAGTGATGTATAATAATATATATACAATATAAAGCTCAGTGTTAGTGATATATAATAATATAAAGCTCAGTGTTAGTGATGTATAATAATATATAATAATATAAAGCTCAGTGTTAGTGATATATAATAATATATAATAATATAAAGCTCAGTGTTAGTGATGTATAATAATATATAATAATATAAAGCTCATTGTTAGTGATATATAATAATATATAATATAAAGCTCAGTGTTAGTGATATATAATAATATAAAGCTCAGTGTTAGTGATGTATAATAATATATAATAATATAAAGCTCAGTGTTAGTGATATATAATATATAAGAATATAAAGCTCAGTGTTAGTGATGTATAATAATATAAAGCTCAGTGTTAGTGATGTATAATAATATATAATAATATAAAGCTCAGTGTTAGTGATGTATAATAATATATAATAATATAAAGCTCAGTGTTAGTGATATATAATAATATATAATAATATAAAGCTCAGTGTTAGTGATATATAATAATATATAATAATATAAAGCTCAGTGTTAGTGATATATAATAATATATAATAATATAAAGCTCAGTGTTAGTGATATATAATAATATATAATAATATAAAGCTCAGTATTACTGATGTATAATAATATATAATAATATAAAGCTCAGTGTTAGATATATATAATAATATATAATAATATAAAGCTCAGTGTTAGTGATGTATAATAATATAAAGCTCAGTGTTAGTGATGTATAATAATAAATAATAATATAAAGCTCAGTGTTAGTGATGTATAATAATATATATACAATATAAAGCTCAGTGTTAGTGATATATAATAATATAAAGCTCAGTGTTAGTGATGTATAATAATATATAATAATATAAAGCTCAGTGTTAGTGATATATAATAATATATAATAATATAAAGCTCAGTATTAGTGATGTATAATAATATATAATAATATAAAGCTCAGTGTTAGTGATATATAATAATATATAATAATATAAAGCTCAGTGTTAGTGATGTATAATAATATAAAGCTCAGTGTTAGTGATGTATAATAATAAATAATAATATAAAGCTCAGTGTTAGTGATGTATAATAATATATATACAATATAAAGCTCAGTGTTAGTGATATATAATAATATAAAGCTCAGTGTTAGTGATGTATAATAATATATAATAATATAAAGCTCAGTGTTAGTGATGTATAATAATATATAATAATATAAAGCTCAGTGTTAGTGATATATAATAATATATAATAATATAAAGCTCAGTGTTAGTGATGTATAATAATATATAATAATATAAAGCTCAGTGTTAGTGATATATAATAATATATAATAATATAAAGCTCAGTGTTAGTGATGTATAATAATATATAATAATATAAAGCTCAGTGTTAGTGATATATAATAATAATATAAAATAATATAAAGCTCAGTGTTAGTGATATATAATAATATAAAGCTCAGTGTTAGTGATATATAATAATATATAATAATATAAAGCTCAGTGTTAGTGATGTATAATAATATATAATAATATAAAGCTCAGTGTTAGTGATGTATAATAATATATAATAATATAAAGCTCAGTGTTAGTGATGTATAATAATATATAATAATATAAAGCTCAGGGTTAGTGATGTATAATAATATACAATAATATAAAGCTCAGTGTTAGTGATATATAATAATATAAAGCTCAGTGTTAGTGATATATAATAATACAAAGCTCAGTGTTAGTGATATATAATAATATAAAGCTCAGTGTTAGTGATATGTGATAATATAAAGCTCAGTGTTAGTGATGTATAATAATATAAAGCTCAGTGTTGGTGATATATAATAATATATAATAATATAAAGCTCAGTGTTAGTGATATATAATAATACAAAGCTCAGTGTTAGTGATAAATAATAATATATAATAATATAAAGCTCAGTGTTAGTGATGTATAATAATATATAATAATATAAAGCTCAGTGTTAGTGATATATAATAATATATAATAATATAAAGCTCAGTGTTAGTGATGTATAATAATATAAAGCTCAGTGTTAGTGATATATAATAATATATAATAATATAAAGCTCAGTGTTAGTGATATATAATAATATATAATAATATAAAGCTCAGTGTTAGTGATATATAATAATATATAATAATATAAAGCTCAGTGTTAGTGATGTATAATAATATATAATAATATAAAGCTCAGTGTTAGTGATATATAATAATATATAATAATATAAAGCTCAGTGTTAGTGATGTATAATAATATATAATAATATAAAGCTAATTGTTAGTGATATATAATAATATATAATATAAAGCTCAGTGTTAGTGATATATAATAATATAAAGCTCAGTGTTAGTGATGTATAATAATATATAATAATATAAAGCTCAGTGTTAGTGATATATAATATATAAGAATATAAAGCTCAGTGTTAGTGATGTATAATAATATAAAGCTCAGTGTTAGCGATGTATAATAATATATAATAATATAAAGCTCAGTGTTAGTGATATATAATAATATATAATAATATAAAGCTCAGTGTTAGTGATGTATAATAATATATAATAATATAAAGCTCAGTGTTAGTGATATATAATAATATATAATAATATAAAGCTCAGTGTTAGTGATATATAATAATATATAATAATATAAAGCTCAGTGTTAGTGATATATAATAATATATAATAATATAAAGCTCAGTGTTAGTGATATATAATAATATATAATAATATAAAGCTCAGTATTACTGATGTATAATAATATATAATAATATAAAGCTCAGTGTTAGTGATATATAATAATATATAATAATATAAAGCTCAGTGTTAGTGATGTATAATAATATAAAGCTCAGTGTTAGTGATGTATAATAATAAATAATAATATAAAGCTCAGTGTTAGTGATGTATAATAATATATATACAATATAAAGCTCAGTGTTAGTGATATATAATAATATAAAGCTCAGTGTTAGTGATGTATAATAATATATAATAATATAAAGCTCAGTGTTAGTGATGTATAATAATATATAATAATATAAAGCTCAGTGTTAGTGATATATAATAATATATAATAATATAAAGCTCAGTGTTAGTGATGTATAATAATATATAATAATATAAAGCTCAGTGTTAGTGATATATAATAATATATAATAATATAAAGCTCAGTGTTAGTGATGTATAATAATATATAATAATATAAAGCTCAGTGTTAGTGATATATAATAATAATATATAATAATATAAAGCTCAGTGTTAGTGATATATAATAATATAAAGCTCAGTGTTAGTGATATATAATAATATATAATAATATAAAGCTCAGTGTTAGTGATGTATAATAATATATAATAATATAAAGCTCAGTGTTAGTGATGTATAATAATATATAATAATATAAAGCTCAGTGTTAGTGATGTATAATAATATATAATAATATAAAGCTCAGGGTTAGTGATGTATAATAATATACAATAATATAAAGCTCAGTGTTAGTGATATATAATAATATAAAGCTCAGTGTTAGTGATATATAATAATATAAAGCTCAGTGTTAGTGATATATAATAATACAAAGCTCAGTGTTAGTGATATATAATAATATAAAGCTCAGTGTTAGTGATATATGATAATATAAAGCTCAGTGTTAGTGATGTATAATAATATAAAGCTCAGTGTTAGTGATATATAATAATATATAATAATATAAAGCTCAGTGTTAGTGATATATAATAATACAAAGCTCAGTGTTAGTGATATATAATAATATATAATAATATAAAGCTCAGTGTTAGTGATGTATAATAATATATAATAATATAAAGCTCAGTGTTAGTGATATATAATAATATATAATAATATAAAGCTCAGTATTAGTGATGTATAATAATATAAAGCTCAGTGTTAGTGATATATAATAATATATAATAATATGAAGCTCAGTGTTAGTGATATATAATAATATATAATAATATAAAGCTCAGTGTTAGTGATATATAATATTATATAATAATATAAAGCTCAGTGTTAGTGATGTATAATAATATATAATAATATAAAGCTCAGTGTTAGTGATATATAATAATATATAATAATATAAAGCTCAGTGTTAGTGATGTATAATAATATATAATAATATAAAGCTCATTGTTAGTGATATATAATAATATATAATATAAAGCTCAGTGTTAGTGATATATAATAATATAAAGCTCAGTGTTAGTGATGTATAATAATATATAATAATATAAAGCTCAGTGTTAGTGATATATAATAATATATAATAATATAAAGCTCAGTGTTAGTGATGTATAATAATATATAATAATATAAAGCTCAGTGTTAGTGATATATAATAATATAAAGCTCAGTGTTAGTGATGTATAATAATATATAATAATATAAAGCTCAGTGTTAGTGATGTATAATAATATATAATAATATAAAGCTCAGTGTTAGTGATGTATAATAATATATAATAATATAAAGCTCAGTGTTAGTGATGTATAATAATATATAATAATATAAAGCTCAGTATTAGTGATATATAATAATATAAAGCTCAGTGTTAGGGATATATAATAATATATAATAATATAAAGCTCAGTGTTAGTGATATATAATAATATAAAGCTCAGTGTTAGTGATGTATAATAATATATAATAATTTAAAGCTCAGTGTTAGTGATATATAATAATATATAATAATATAAAGCTCAGTGTTAGTGATATATAATAATATATAATAATATAAAGCTCAGTGTTAGTGATGTATAATAATATATAATAATATAAAGCTCAGTGTTAGTGATGTATAATAATATATAATAATATAAAGCTCAGTGTTAGTGATATATAATAATATAAAGCTCAGTGTTAGTGATATATAATAATATAAAGCTCAGTGTTAGTGATATAGAATATATAATAATATAAAGCTCAGTGTTAGTGATATAGAATAATATATAATAATATAAAGCTCAGTGTTAGTGATGTATAATAATATAAAGCTCAGTGTTAGTGATATATAATAATATATAATAATATAAAGCTCAGTGTTAGTGATATAGAATATATAATAATATAAAGCTCAGTGTTAGTGATATATAATAATATATAATAATATAAAGCTCAGTGTTAGTGATATATAATAATATATAATAATATAAAGCTCAGTGTTAGTGATATATAATAATATATAATAATATAAAGCTCAGTGTTAGTGATATATAATAATATATAATAATATAAAGCTCAGTATTACTGATGTATAATAATATATAATAATATAAAGCTCAGTGTTAGTGATATATAATAATATATAATAATATAAAGCTCAGTGTTAGTGATGTATAATAATATAAAGCTCAGTGTTAGTGATGTATAATAATAAATAATAATATAAAGCTCAGTGTTAGTGATGTATAATAATATATATACAATATAAAGCTCAGTGTTAGTGATATATAATAATATAAAGCTCAGTGTTAGTGATGTATAATAATATATAATAATATAAAGCTCAGTGTTAGTGATGTATAATAATATATAATAATATAAAGCTCAGTGTTAGTGATATATAATAATATATAATAATATAAAGCTCAGTGTTAGTGATGTATAATAATATATAATAATATAAAGCTCAGTGTTAGTGATATATAATAATATATAATAATATAAAGCTCAGTGTTAGTGATGTATAATAATATATAATAATATAAAGCTCAGTGTTAGTGATATATAATAATAATATATAATAATATAAAGCTCAGTGTTAGTGATATATAATAATATAAAGCTCAGTGTTAGTGATATATAATAATATATAATAATATAAAGCTCAGTGTTAGTGATGTATAATAATATATAATAATATAAAGGTCAGTGTTAGTGATGTATAATAATATATAATAATATAAAGCTCAGTGTTAGTGATGTATAATAATATATAATAATATAAAGCTCAGGGTTAGTGATGTATAATAATATACAATAATATAAAGCTCAGTGTTAGTGATATATAATAATATAAAGCTCAGTGTTAGTGATATATAATAATATAAAGCTCAGTGTTAGTGATATATAATAATACAAAGCTCAGTGTTAGTGATATATAATAATATAAAGCTCAGTGTTAGTGATATATGATAATATAAAGCTCAGTGTTAGTGATGTATAATAATATAAAGCTCAGTGTTAGTGATATATAATAATATATAATAATATAAAGCTCAGTGTTAGTGATATATAATAATACAAAGCTCAGTGTTAGTGATATATAATAATATATAATAATATAAAGCTCAGTGTTAGTGATGTATAATAATATATAATAATATAAAGCTCAGTGTTAGTGATATATAATAATATATAATAATATAAAGCTCAGTATTAGTGATGTATAATAATATAAAGCTCAGTGTTAGTGATATATAATAATATATAATAATATGAAGCTCAGTGTTAGTGATATATAATAATATATAATAATATAAAGCTCAGTGTTAGTGATATATAATATTATATAATAATATAAAGCTCAGTGTTAGTGATGTATAATAATATATAATAATATAAAGCTCAGTGTTAGTGATATATAATAATATATAATAATATAAAGCTCAGTGTTAGTGATGTATAATAATATATAATAATATAAAGCTCAGTGTTAGTGATATATAATAATATATAATAATATAAAGCTCAGTGTTAGTGATGTATAATAATATATAATAATATAAAGCTCAGTGTTAGTGATATATAATAATATAAAGCTCAGTGTTAGTGATGTATAATAATATATAATAATATAAAGCTCAGTGTTAGTGATGTATAATAATATATAATAATATAAAGCTCAGTGTTAGTGATGTATAATAATATATAATAATATAAAGCTCAGTGTTAGTGATGTATAATAATATATAATAATATAAAGCTCAGTGTTAGTGATGTATAATAATATATAATAATATAAAGCTCAGTATTAGTGATATATAATAATATAAAGCTCAGTGTTAGTGATATATAATAATATATAATAATATAAAGCTCAGTGTTAGTGATATATAATAATATAAAGCTCAGTGTTAGTGATATATAATAATATATAATATAAAGCTCAGTGTTAGTGATATATAATAATATAAAGCTCAGTGTTAGTGATGTATAATAATATATAATAATATAAAGCTCAGTGTTAGTGATATATAATAATATATAATAATATAAAGCTCAGTGTTAGTGATGTATAATAATATATAATAATATAAAGCTCAGTGTTAGTGATATATAATAATATAAAGCTCAGTGTTAGTGATGTATAATAATATATAATAATATAAAGCTCAGTGTTAGTGATGTATAATAATATATAATAATATAAAGCTCAGTGTTAGTGATGTATAATAATATATAATAATATAAAGCTCAGTGTTAGTGATGTATAATAATATATAATAATATAAAGCTCAGTATTAGTGATATATAATAATATAAAGCTCAGTGTTAGGGATATATAATAATATATAATAATATAAAGCTCAGTGTTAGTGATATATAATAATATAAAGCTCAGTGTTAGTGATGTATAATAATATATAATAATTTAAAGCTCAGTGTTAGTGATATATAATAATATATAATAATATAAAGCTCAGTGTTAGTGATATATAATAATATATAATAATATAAAGCTCAGTGTTAGTGATGTATAATAATATATAATAATATAAAGCTCAGTGTTAGTGATGTATAATAATATATAATAATATAAAGCTCAGTGTTAGTGATATAGAATATATAATAATATAAAGCTCAGTGTTAGTGATGTATAATAATATAAAGCTCAGTGTTAGTGATATATAATAATATAAAGCTCAGTGTTAGTGATATATAATAATATAAAGCTCAGTGTTAGTGATATAGAATATATAATAATATAAAGCTCAGTGTTAGTGATATAGAATAATATATAATAATATAAAGCTCAGTGTTAGTGATGTATAATAATATAAAGCTCAGTGTTAGTGATATATAATAATATATAATAATATAAAGCTCAGTGTTAGTGATATAGAATATATAATAATATAAAGCTCAGTGTTAGTGATATATAATAATATATAATAATATAAAGCTCAGTGTTAGTGATATATAATAATATATAATAATATAAAGCTCAGTGTTAGTGATATATAATAATATATAATAATATAAAGCTCAGTGTTAGTGATGTATAATAATATAAAGCTCAGTGTTAGTGATATATAATAATATATAATAATATAAAGCTCAGTGTTAGTGATATATAATAATATATAATAATATAAAGCTCAGTGTTAGTGATATATAATAATATATAATAATATAAAGCTCAGTGTTAGTGATATATAATAATATATAATAATATAAAGCTCAGTATTACTGATGTATAATAATATATAATAATATAAAGCTCAGTGTTAGTGATATATAATAATATATAATAATATAAAGCTCAGTGTTAGTGATGTATAATAATATAAAGCTCAGTGTTAGTGATGTATAATAATAAATAATAATATAAAGCTCAGTGTTAGTGATGTATAATAATATATAATAATATAAAGCTCAGTGTTAGTGATGTATAATAATATATAATAATATAAAGCTCAGTGTTAGTGATATATAATAATATATAATAATATAAAGCTCAGTGTTAGTGATGTATAATAATATATAATAATATAAAGCTCAGTGTTAGTGATATATAATAATATATAATAATATAAAGCTCAGTGTTAGTGATGTATAATAATATATAATAATATAAAGCTCAGTGTTAGTGATATATAATAATAATATATAATAATATAAAGCTCAGTGTTAGTGATATATAATAATATAAAGCTCAGTGTTAGTGATATATAATAATATATAATAATATAAAGCTCAGTGTTAGTGATGTATAATAATATATAATAATATAAAGCTCAGTGTTAGTGATGTATAATAATATATAATAATATAAAGCTCAGTGTTAGTGATGTATAATAATATATAATAATATAAAGCTCAGGGTTAGTGATGTATAATAATATACAATAATATAAAGCTCAGTGTTAGTGATATATAATAATATAAAGCTCAGTGTTAGTGATATATAATAATATAAAGCTCAGTGTTAGTGATATATAATAATACAAAGCTCAGTGTTAGTGATATATAATAATATAAAGCTCAGTGTTAGTGATATATGATAATATAAAGCTCAGTGTTAGTGATGTATAATAATATAAAGCTCAGTGTTAGTGATATATAATAATATATAATAATATAAAGCTCAGTGTTAGTGATATATAATAATACAAAGCTCAGTGTTAGTGATATATAATAATATATAATAATATAAAGCTCAGTGTTAGTGATGTATAATAATATATAATAATATAAAGCTCAGTGTTAGTGATATATAATAATATATAATAATATAAAGCTCAGTATTAGTGATGTATAATAATATAAAGCTCAGTGTTAGTGATATATAATAATATATAATAATATGAAGCTCAGTGTTAGTGATATATAATAATATATAATAATATAAAGCTCAGTGTTAGTGATATATAATATTATATAATAATATAAAGCTCAGTGTTAGTGATGTATAATAATATATAATAATATAAAGCTCAGTGTTAGTGATATATAATAATATATAATAATATAAAGCTCAGTGTTAGTGATGTATAATAATATATAATAATATAAAGCTCAGTGTTAGTGATATATAATAATATATAATAATATAAAGCTCAGTGTTAGTGATGTATAATAATATATAATAATATAAAGCTCAGTGTTAGTGATATATAATAATATAAAGCTCAGTGTTAGTGATGTATAATAATATATAATAATATAAAGCTCAGTGTTAGTGATGTATAATAATATATAATAATATAAAGCTCAGTGTTAGTGATGTATAATAATATATAATAATATAAAGCTCAGTGTTAGTGATGTATAATAATATATAATAATATAAAGCTCAGTGTTAGTGATGTATAATAATATATAATAATATAAAGCTCAGTATTAGTGATATATAATAATATAAAGCTCAGTGTTAGTGATATATAATAATATATAATAATATAAAGCTCAGTGTTAGTGATATATAATAATATAAAGCTCAGTGTTAGTGATGTATAATAATATATAATAATTTAAAGCTCAGTGTTAGTGATATATAATAATATATAATAATATAAAGCTCAGTGTTAGTGATATATAATAATATATAATAATATAAAGCTCAGTGTTAGTGATGTATAATAATATATAATAATATAAAGCTCAGTGTTAGTGATGTATAATAATATATAATAATATAAAGCTCAGTGTTAGTGATATATAATAATATAAAGCTCAGTGTTAGTGATATAGAATATATAATAATATAAAGCTCAGTGTTAGTGATATAGAATAATATATAATAATATAAAGCTCAGTGTTAGTGATGTATAATAATATAAAGCTCAGTGTTAGTGATGTATAATAATATAAAGCTCAGTGTTAGTGATATATAATAATATATAATAATATAAAGCTCAGTGTTAGTGATATAGAATATATAATAATATAAAGCTCAGTGTTAGTGATATATAATAATATATAATAATATAAAGCTCAGTGTTAGTGATATATAATAATATATAATAATATAAAGCTCAGTGTTAGTGATATATAATAATATATAATAATATAAAGCTCAGTGTTAGTGATGTATAATAATATAAAGCTCAGTGTTAGTGATATATAATAATATATAATAATATAAAGCTCAGTGTTAGTGATATATAATAATATATAATAATATAAAGCTCAGTGTTAGTGATATATAATAATATATAATAATATAAAGCTCAGTGTTAGTGATATAGAATATATAATAATATAAAGCTCAGTGTTACTGATATATAATAATATATAATAATATAAAGCTCAGTGTTAGTGATATATAATAATATATAATAATATAAAGCTCAGTGTTAGTGATGTATAATAATATATAATAATATAAAGCTCAGTGTTAGTGATATATAATAATATATAATAATATAAAGCTCAGTGTTAGTGATATATAATAATATAAAGCTCAGGGTTAGTGATGTATAATATATAATAATATAAAGCTCAGTGTTAGTGATGTATAATAATATATAATAATATAAAGCTCAGTGTTAGTGATGTAATTATGTTGTCTGATTAGTGGGACAGACTGTCCATACTAAGCAATGAGCGCAGTGCTTTATGGGAGTTGTAGTTCCGCCCTCTGCAATAAAATAAAAAACTCCCATAAGTGCTGCTTTCTCACCAGCAGTAGAAGGGAAAGACAATGACTACAACTCCCGGCAGCCTTTGCTAATGAAATAAACGAGCTAATTAGCGGTGACTATCAGACAGGTTCCGGTCTGGAGCCCGGAAATGACGCAATGTTTGGGATTCAGTGCAGTAACTTCCGGTCACGTGACAGTATTGTTTTGTGCAGTGATGGTAAGTTCAAAATGTAATAATATAATATCCATACATTATAACTAACTATAATAATATAATATCCATACATTATAACTAACTATAATAATATAATATCCATACATTATAACTGTAACTATAATAATATAATATCCATACATTATAACTATAACTATAATAATATAATATCCATACATTATAACTAACTATAATAATATAATATCCATACATTATAACTAACTATAATAATATAATATCTATACATTATAACTATAATAATATAATATCCATACATTATAACTAACTATAATAATATAATATCCATACATTATAACTGTAACTATAATAATATAATATCCATACATTATAACTGTAACTATAATAATATTATATCCATACATTATATCTGTAACTATAATATAAAATCCATACATTATAACTATAATAATATAATATCCATACATTATAACTAACTATAATAATATAATATCCATACATTATAACTATAACTATAATAATATAATATCCATACATTATAACTGTAACTATAATAATATAATATCCATACATTATAACTGTAACTATAATAATATAATATCCATACATTATAACTAACTATAATAATATAATATCCATACATTATAACTATAATATAATATCCATACATTATAACTGTAACTATAATAATATAATATCCATACATTATAACTGTAACTATAATAATATAATATCCATACATTATAACTGTAACTATAATAATATAATATCCATACATTATAACTAACTATAATAATATAATATCCATACATTATAACTAACTATAATAATATAATATCCATACATTATAACTGTAACTATAATAATATAATATCTATACATTATAACTAACCATAATAATATAATATCCATACATTATAACTAACTATAATAATATAATATCTATACATTATAACTAACCATAATAATATAATATCCATACATTATAACTAACTATAATAATATAATATCTATACATTATAACTAACTATAATAAGATAATATCCATACATTATAACTAACTATAATAATATAATATCCATACATTATAACTAACTATAATAATATAATATCCATACATTATAACTGTAACTATAATAATATAATATCTATACATTATAACTATAATAATATAATATCCATACATTATAACTAACTATAATAATATAATATCCATACATTATAACTAACTATAATAATATAATATCCATACATTATAACTATAATATAATATCCATACATTATAACTGTAACTATAATAATATAATATCCATACATTATAACTGTAACTATAATAATATAATATCCATACATTATAACTAACTATAATAATATAATATCCATACATTATAACTGTAACTATAATAATATAATATCCATACATTATAACTAACTATAATAATATAATATCCATACATTATAACTATAATATAATATCCATACATTATAACTGTAACTATAATAATATAATATCCATACATTATAACTGTAACTATAATAATATAATATCCATACATTATAACTGTAACTATAATAATATAATATCCATACATTATAACTAACTATAATAATATAATATCCATACATTATAACTAACTATAATAATACAATATCTATACATTATAACTATAATAATATAATATCCATACATTATAACTGTAACTATAATAATATAATATCCATACATTTATAACTGTAACTATAATAATATAATATCCATACATTATAACTGTAACTATAATATAATATCCATACATTATAACTAACTATAATAATATAATATCCATACATTATAACTGTAACTATAATATCCATACATTATAACTAACTATAATAATATAATATCCATACATTATAACTAACTATAATAATATAATATCTATACATTATAACTATAACTATAATAATATAATATCCATACATTATAACTGTAACTATAATAATATAATATCCATACATTATAACTGTAACTATAATAATATAATATCCATACATTATAACTATAACTATAATAATATAATATCCATACATTATAACTGTAACTATAATAAGATAATATCCATACATTATAACTGTAACTATAATAATATAATATCCATACATTATAACTGTAACTATAATAATATAATATCCATACATTATAACTATAATAATATAATATCCATACATTATAACTAACTATAATAATATAATATCCATACATTATAACTATAATAATATAATATCCATACATTATAACTAACTATAATTATATAATATCCATACATTATAACTGTAACTATAATAATATAATATCCATACATTATAACTGTAACTATAATAATATAATATCCATACATTATAACTATAACTATAATAATATAATATCCATACATTATAACTGTAACTATAATAAGATAATATCCATACATTATAACTGTAACTATAATAATATAATATCCATACATTATAACTGTAACTATAATAATATAATATCCATACATTATAACTATAATAATATAATATCCATACATTATAACTAACTATAATAATATAATATCCATACATTATAACTATAATAATATAATATCCATACATTATAACTAACTATAATTATATAATATCCATACATTATAACTGTAACTATAATAATATAATATCCATACATTATAACTGTCTGTAAGTATAATAATATAATATCCATACATTATAACTAACTATAATAATATAATATCCATATCCATTATAACTGTAACTATAATAATATAATATCCATACATTATAACTGTCTGTAACTATAATATAATATCCATACATTATAACTATAATAATATAATATCCATACATTATAACTGTCTGTAACTATAATATAATATCCATACATTATAACTAACTATAATAATATAATATCCATACATTATAACTAACTATAATAATATATCCATACATTATAACTATAATAATATAATATCCATACATTATAACTAACTATAATAATATAATATCCATACATTATAACTGTAACTATAATAATATAATATCCATACATTATAACTGTAACTATAATAATATAATATCCATACATTATAACTAACTATAATAATATAATATCCATACATTATAAGTAACTATAATAAGATAATATCCATACATTATAACTAACTATAATAATATAATATCCATACATTATAACTGTAACTATAATAATATAATATCTATACATTATAACTATAATAATATAATATCCATACATTATACCTAACTATAATAATATAATATCTATACATTATAACTATAATAATATAATATCCATACATTATAACTGTAACTATAATAATATATCTATACATTATAACTATAATAATATAATATCCATACATTGTAACTATAATAATATAATATCTATACATTATAACGAACTATAATAATATAATATCTATACATTATAACTATAATAATATAATATCCATAAATTATAACTATAATAATATAATATCCATACATTATAACTAACTATAATAATATAATATCCATACATTATAACTGTAACTATAATAATATCTATACATTATAACTAACTATAATAATATAATATCCATACATTATAACTAACTATAATATAATATCCATACATTATAACTGTAACTATAATAATATAATATCCATACATTATAACTGTAACTATAATAATATAATATCCATACATTATAACTAACTATAATAATATAATATCCATACATTATAACTGTAACTATAATAATATAATATCCATACATTATAACTAACTATAATAATATAATATCCATACATTATAACTGTAACTATAATAATATAATATCCATACATTATAACTGTCTGTAAGTATAATAATATAATATCCATACATTATAACTAACTATAATAATATAATATCCATATCCATTATAACTGTAACTATAATAATATAATATCCATACATTATAACTGTCTGTAACTATAATATAATATCCATACATTATAACTATAATAATATAATATCCATACATTATAACTGTAACTACAATAATATAATATCCATACATTATAACTGTAACTATAATAATATAATATCCATACATTATAACTGTCTTTAACTATAATAGTATAATATCCATACGTTATAACTAACTATAATAATATAATATCCATACATTATAACTGTAACTATAATAATATAATATCCATACATTATAACTAACTATAATAATATAATATCCATACATTATAACTGTAACTATAATAATATAATATCCATACATTATAACTATAATATAATATCCATACATTATAACTAACTATAATAATATAATATCCATACATTATAACTGTAACTATAATAATATAATATCCATACATTATAACTATAATATAATATCCATACATTATACCTAACTATAATAATATAATATCTATACATTATAACTATAATAATATAATATCCATACATTGTAACTATAATAATATAATATCTATACATTATAACGAACTATAATAATATAATATCTATACATTATAACTATAATAATATAATATCCATAAATTATAACTATAATAATATAATATCCATACATTATAACTAACTATAATAATATAATATCCATACATTATAACTGTAACTATAATAATATCTATACATTATAACTATAATATAATATCCATACATTATAACTGTAACTATAATAATATAATATCCATACATTATAACTAACTATAATAATATAATATCCATACATTATAACTAACTATAATAATATAATATCCATACATTATAACTTTAACTATAATAATATAATATCTATACATTATAACTATAATAATATAATATCCATACATTATAACTATAATAATATAATATCCATACATTATATCTGTAACTATAATATAATATCCATACATTATAACTATAATAATATAATATCCATACATTATAACTAACTATAATATAATATCCATACATTATAACTATAATAATATAATATCCATACATTATAACTGTAACTATAATAATATAATATCCATACATTATAACTATAATAATATAATATCCATACATTATAACTAACTATAATAATATAATATCCATACATTATAACTGTAACTATAATAATATAATATCCATACATTATAACTGTAACTATAATATAATATCCATACATTATAACTATAATAATATAATATCCATACATTATAACTATAATAATATAATATCCATACATTATAACTAACTATAATAATATAATATCCATACATTATAACTGTAACTATAATAATATAATATCTTTACATTATACTTGTCTGTAACTAGCCTTATATCACATTATCTAATATTTATGCGTTAAAGGTGGAAGTTTGGACTATATATATTCTTTTATCTCTAGTAGATCTTATAGGTGGGGGCTAAGACAGTATTTTGCTCCCTATTGCATTATATAATATTTTATATGGGACTCTAGATAGGCATATGTTAGATTAAATAATATCTTTGTATGTCTGAGCAGAAATTATATGGATCCTTACATTGGTGTATATAATATTTATAATTTAAAAGGGGACTTTGATTCGCCTTATTTCTTATTTGTCTTCAAATGCTGCCAAACACTGTCTCCTAGAGAAGTATTGGACTCCGAAACATTTCATTTGCTGAGTGTGGGGATTCCTGCACATGTGCTATAGGTTCTCAATTTGTCTCTGGGGGAAGCATTGGATTGGACTAGAGATGGATGATCTCAGAGATAAATGTGACGGAACGCCATCACTGAGTGCCATCCCCACTTCTGTCAACTTGCTTGTTCGTGTGATTGTTCTCTCTTACTGTGTGTTTTCCCTTGGTTCCCCTTATATTTGTTTTATTACATGCCCTGTTTACCGTTCGGAAGCACTCATACGAACAGAATCTGCTCGTCTCCTGAACTAGGACCACCCCGGGACCCCATTAGAATGTTCAAACCAATTAATCAGAACGTTCGCACCTGCAAGATAGGTGTGAAACTGCAAGGGAAGAAATTAATGAGTTCTCCCTTGTGTGGCTGCCATGGGGAGTGTGACGGTCTGAAGAAGTGTCACCGTCTAGCATTCCCTTATTCCAATAAAATAATATCGCAAATAATCCACGGGTTAAAATATCGCTGGTGTTGCATAAAAATCCACACATGAGCTAAAGCTTAATGCTGGAACAAGACTGGTTTAATGTCAAGAAGAGGCATTTAATTTATACAACATCAAACTCCTCCTCTGAGCCAGCAAGATGATTGAGTTTTGGAAACATACTAAACTCCATTATCTGCTGGTCAGAAAGTCAAAACTTTCAATTTTTCAGAAAAACAATAAACATAAATAAAACCCCCACATATCCCTGGATAGCTGAACTCTATGGGAACAACATACTAAAAATTCAGGCAAATCCGTTCGGTGGTTTTCGAACGGCTCCGTGTGGAAGGTTGAGCCAGTCAGCCATGAGGGTGAATCCAAAAAAGAGTTCCAGAGGCTTTGTGGCAAGAGCCGGTCTCCGTTCACGTGGATTTATACGAAACTCGCAGTAGATGAAATAAGGCTGTTTTATGTAGAATGCTCCTGTTGTTAGTCTGTTTCAAACTCCCAAACACCGTTAGTCTACCGTTCCAGGCACTCGACGACCAAGTCCCGCTGGCCGCGTTCGGGAGACCAGATGGCCGCCGTCCATTGTTCTCACCACGTGTGTTTGTATGCATGAAATGGCGGCCACCTAGGAGCATTGAATTAGTCTGTGGTTTTCGTATTGCTACAGTGTTCCACGTTCTAATTAGTTCCCAGGGTGGTCTCCGTTCGGTAAAACGAATGATGTACCGAACAACGAAAAATAAAACAAATAAACATGGGAAGTAGATAGCAAGGAGTGGAATTAACTAAATGGTGCTGGGAATTCCTTCACAGGGAGCATTCGTGTTCCCGAAAGTAGATGCTTTGCTTGTGGGGCCTTCGTACCGGGACTCCATCAGTGGGTCTCCGAGGTTAGGAGAGAGAGAGAGAGACCCCTACATTTCCCCAATATATGTGAAGTGTCCTATTGTCTGTACTTGTTGCACTGTTGGTATCTCCCAGAGTGAGAGATGGTTATCTGTAAACCATCCCCCTCCAGCCTGGGATTGTGTTGAATAGAACGATGACCCCCTGCAGGGGTCTGTGCAGGAAATGAAGCTGTACCAATAAGGCATTGGCAGTATTGTACCTTCAGAGCTGCGTCTCATCCAGTTACTGGGGGGAAATGGGTCTCTCTATACTTTAAATGGTTCCTGAGCGGCTAGAGGAATCAAATTAGCGGAGGTAACCGGTTGGGTTGCCCAGGGTCCGCTACAATAAAGATGCTGCCTCAAGGAGACTGTCCAGTAGTGGATTACCGATGAATGTAACTGAGGTTTTTTTTAAATACCATTGTTTTAAATGGGGGGGGGGCAGGGCATAATCTAAAAGATATATTGCACAATTTCTGGAGTGCCAAAAGTTGCCTTCCCCTGCTCTAAAACCTAAATACAGAGTGTGGTGGACCACCAATCAAGCTTCCTAGTGCTCACAAAGTACCATAAGCACCGCACCGGACACCATAACCACTGTAGCCTCCTTAGCCGCCACAGCTTGGCTGGGGTCTCGCCCTCCCTTACCACCCTGGACCAAACTGCTGGATTCAGCTCCTATTGGGAAGACCTCTCCTCCAAGATAGTATCTCTGTATAGCCAGTAAAAGAGCAAGTGATATAGACATATAGATAGCACAAGCTCATGCACGGGGTTTCTCATACAAAATCACAGGGTAATCCCTCCCCTGTGCCTGAGAGATAATTGAGTCAGGAACTGTACTAACTCAATTATCTCCAGGTACAGAAAACCCACAATTTAGACACCCCAAAAGTACCCCCAAAATACATGCAAACCCCACAAAAGTCACAGCCCCTGATGGCCCCCATCTGGGTGACCAACATATCCAAAAATCACCTAGATTGGTTAACGGGTTTTTCATTGAAGTCCCTTATTTGACCGACCGCACACATGGTCCTATGCCCAAACAGTTCCATTAAATCAGTGCTAGTGGTCGGTCAACATCGGTAACCTTAAACAAAAGCATTAACGAAGGTAGTCTATAATTGAACCGTGGAGTTTGATCCCCTCATCCAGACTAACGATTCCACCGAACAGTGTTCTAGGATCTACGGTACCGATGCCAGGCAATGATGGAAGTCCAGTGGTGGTCGGGAGTTTGTGTCCGATTTTTAGTTCCATGAACTTGTTGACCAAACACCCCTGCCTGCGTTTAGGTTAACAAGGTGGCCGCCCCCTCATGGTCATTCATACGAATTGCGGCCACCCAGACGAACAATTAGAACACTGAGGTGAGCACCGTTCCAAGATGTTAATAAGGTTTAACAAGTTCCCGGGTGGTCCTTAATTCATGCGTCTGTTCGGTTCCCGAACACTATAGGGAAATAGCATGAACAAAGTCTTTTAACAGGGTTTTTGCAGGGCCCATGGTCTATGGGCAGGAGACTAGCCAGCAGGCCCCTCCAGGAACACGTGGCAGAGGCATTTCTACCACACAGAGCAATAGCCCTTGGATGGTGTCCAAGTGACTCACAAACCGTAAGTCGACCTACCCGTTACGCCAGGCATCAGTCCCACGGCACCATGCACAGGACCTCACTTTACGGCTGCATTTTGTCTAAGTCTGTTCTAAAACCATTGCATGTTCATGCATATCATTCGTTTAAACTCACTTGTTTATCTGTCACTGGCTCATTTCGAGCATTAGCATACTCCCGAACAGGAACACATTCTGTTTCAATTGCCTAAACACAACACGTTCCTCTCAGAGATTACCAATAGCCATCCAACTTTTCCATCCTTATCGGACCTATTAGATTTACAACCATTCAATTATACTACCAAGTCGGCCATTACCAGCCATGCACATTGCCTTCCATGCCTTTCTCAGGCCACAGAATCCACTACCATCACCACCACTCATTGTCTTCAACGATCCCACGTACGTAAACACTTATCATTACCTATTGGCTCTACCACATTCCAAAACGAGTCAACACGCACCAACAGTAGAGATAACATACTATCCTACCCACAACAAATGGTGTCCACTTGCGGTCCTAGATTCCTAGCTTCAAAATCCTTCCAGGAATTAAATACCGTAATGCATTTAAGGAAATGTCTGGTTAATTTGTATATATTTGTTGACTGTATTAAATCTTTGATTATTCATTTTTGCCCTCTTTATTTACAGGCCTACCGTATCGTCGGTCTCGGCACACCACAACCGACTTGCTCCCTTTATACTATCCTACGCTTATGCTGGATCCTTACTCCATATACGGCTATTTGCCCCTTACACACAAAAAAATAAAAAATTATATATATATATATATATATCTCCCCCTATTTTTTTCGTATCTGCTATAATTTGTTTGGCATCCCATACGAATAATGCAGAATATGAAAAATATCCACCATATAAATTCAAATATCTTACACCCATACCTTGTGGCACGCCATCAGTGACTTGGAGCTCTAACTGCGGAATTCAGGCAAAACACATAAGACATATTACACAGATTTCTACACCAGTAATATGGAGCCAAACTTCTTGAATTAAAACTAAACATTTAATTTCCACTTTAAAAAGTGTATCACCAAAAGGCATCAAAAATTCAGAGACCGCTCATCAGCAGCAAATCAAAACATTAAGATTGAGTAGTACACAGGGTGCTTACTTGCAAGCAGATCTTCAAGATTAATGTCTTTATGTGCTAGCAGTGAGTGTTTTTGCTGCCTTTTTGGGGATATTAAAGTTGTGCTTTTGTTTTTTGTGTTTTTTCATTTCGCTGGAAAATAATTATTTCTATTTAGCTTGCTGGGATGCATTATGTGTAAAGAGTGTGTCGTTGTGTGTTTTTTTTTTATTATTTTTTTTTAATGCAGATTATAATAAAAATTTTAACTTTCATTAATTAACCTTTTTAAACACCCATGGCTGTTTACACTTCCTGGTTTCATTAGCTCAGTGGAAATACACGCAAGGCAACAATTGCCCACAGCTCCTGTCTTGCAAATACTTCTCATTGAGTTGCATTGGAAAGGCTGATTTGGACAGCCACAGAAAGTCTGGGCTGGGGAAGAAGATCAAGAAAACTGCAGAAGATTATTGGGAAACGACTATAATGGGGGGAATTAATATAAAAAATATTTTAGAAAATTGTCAATAAATACATTCAGTTCTGACACACAATACGGTTTTGGGGTTTTTTTGTGGGGGGGGAGGTTTAGGGAGTGATTGATGAAAAATGTCATTGTTTTGCCTGATTGTAGGAGTGATATTAAGGTATAAATGTCCACGAGGAACAGAGATGAGTAACTTTGTGGTCATGAACAAGGACAAAGTGGCTAAGAGGATCCTGGATCTTACCCTGGAGATCATCCACCTACTGACTGGAGAGGTGAGGGATCCTGGGTTTAAGACCTCTCATCAGTAGATGGTGAGATAACTAAATGATTATAGTGTCTATGTGAGCTTTGATATTGTTAATATCTTTCAATATCCAGGATTATGTTTTTGTTAAGAAGTCTGGTGACGGTGTAACACATAAGAATGGTCTCCATGTGTCAGAAAGTTCCTCCAAGACCCAGAGCCCCATCATGGTGTTCACACCCCACTATCTGATCTACGAAAGAAACAATGGTCAGAAGATCCTAGAACTGACCAATCAGATCATTGAGCTGCTGACTGGAGAGGTAAGCCTGCTGGGTATGGGACATTATACAGTAAAACCAAACGATGTGTCTGGATGGTGACTGTATCATTGTGTGTATCAGGTTCCTATAAGGTGTGACGATGTCACTGTCTATTTTTCCATGGAGGAGTGGGAGTATATAGAAGGACACAAAGATCTCTATACAGCCGCCCTGATGGAGAAACACCCGCAGCTCAGCTCAGTTGGTAATATTGCATGTATGCGTGTTTATACCCGAACAGAACATTAAAAGGCAACACATGCATGTAGTAGAAACAAGACTGTATCACAGACTATTTACTTCAATTCATAACCAAATCTTTATCTAAAATAATGGGAGGGACGTGGTGATGATAAGTGGTGATTTATCAAAGAAAAAAAAAACACACTGTAAGAATTGACCTTTAATAACCTGCTTAATCTGTGAACTCAGCTAAAAATACACTATAAATATTTAAATTATAACCATTAATCTTTCCTTAGCTTCCTAATGATATTTGTGCTGAAATGCTTTTAAGAAATCTAATATGTGGTTTGTTTGTTTTTTTGTTTTTTTTCCTAATAGATGAATCAGTCGGAAAAATATTAGGATTTCACACCAACATTTCATCAGTGGACTGTTTAAGTTTGACTAAAAACAATCTAGGTCCAGGAAGCTCTAGCACATATACATCCATTATGCAGAATAGAAAATGCCCTGTAAAGGTTATTCAGGAAGCAGACACATGTGAAGAAAGAAATTCTGTGTACACCAAAGTTTATACATCCACAGAACATACAAAGATAGAATATCCATCAACTTATATAAAGGAGGAACCAGTCTTGTGTAAAGAAGAAAATCTCCCAGATATTTGTACACTCACCGACCATCCGCAAACAGAATATCAATCTACTGTTATTAAGGAGGAAACCGCCTCATATGAAGAAGGAGATATTACAGACACGGACATTGATACATCAACAGAATATACATTGGTTCATATTAAGGAAGAAGTATGGGAGGAAGGAAATGTCATGGACAATGATGTTTCTACACAGACAGAACATGCAGCTACTTATATTAAGGAGGAACCGGTGTCATGTGAAGAACCAAATATCCTAGACCTATATACACACACAGAACATACGGATAGAGAGTATACATTGACTCATATCAACCAGGAATCATTGTCCTGCCAACAACTGAACATCACAGAGGTTGAATGTCATAAAATCACAGAACATACAGAATTTCCTCTTACCGTGTATAACAATACTACAAAGGGTGAAAATAGCATTCTGTCCATAAATCAAGGTAGTAAAGTTGATGCAAATTATAACAGTAAATTAATTTATCCTGCACATATGAGGGCTGATGGTACGTATAACTGCCATGTGTGCGATATTTGCTTTACTAGTAAAATCGATCTCCGGAAACATCAAGTTGTTCATAAAGGAAAGAAGCTGTCTTGCTCTGAATGTGAAAAAAAATTCTCTTTCAAATCACAGTTGATTAAACACCAGATAATTCACTCTGGAGATAAACCATACTCGTGCACTCACTGCGGTAAGCGCTTTGTTCAAAAATCAGACCTTATTCCACATCAAAGAAGTCACACTGGAGAAAAGCCATTTTCCTGCTCAGAATGTGGAAAATCTTTTACCCAGAAATCTAACCTTGTTAGACATCAAAAGACACACACTGGTGAGAAACCCTTCCCGTGCTCAGAGTGTGGCAGCCGTTTCACTCAGAGATCAGAACTTCTTATACACCAGAGAGTTCACACAGGAGAGAAGCCGTTTGCTTGTTCTGAATGCGGGAAATGTTTTTCTCACAAATCTGTCCTTATTAAGCACCAAATTATTCACACTGGTGATAAGCCATTTGCGTGTTCGGTGTGCGAAAAGTGTTTTGTACAGAAATCAGATCTTATTATCCATCAGAGGATTCACACAGGAGAGAAACCATTCTCCTGCTCTGTATGTGCAAAATGTTTTTCTCAAAAATCAGTCCTGGTTAATCATCAAAAAATTCACACTGGTGAGAAGCCGTTTTCATGTTCCGTATGTGGAAAAGACTTTGTGCACAAATCAGATCTTATGATACATCAGCGAATTCATACCGGAGAGAAACCATTTTCCTGTTCACTATGTGGGAGACGATTTAAGCTGAAATCACATCTCGTCTCACATCAGAAGTTTCATACAGGCGAGAGACCATTCACCTGTTCAGCATGTGGGAAATCTTACACTCTGAAATCGCATCTTGTCGCACACCAAAAAGTTCATGGAATAGAGAAACCGTTTACAAGCCCAGAATGCAATTCATTTCCAACATAGCAAGACAAAGCTAGTGAATTATTGACAGCTACACAGATCAAATATATACAAGGTATAAAACTGTTTTCAACTGAATCAGTGGTACTTCGAAGGGTTTTAAAAAAAAATCTAACCGTGTAATATTCAGAAATCATAGTTTATGTATGATGATATTGATAAAAAAAATTAAAACATAAACATCTTTACGTTTTAAAAACCTATATCAGATGGATAGTCTGTGGTCGGGACACACTTTCCTTAATGTGTTTTCTGCAATATATGGCATGTTGTCATAATTTTTGGAGTGAAATCACATGACCGCATTCGAATTTTCATTCAGGAGAAAGTTTATGAAGAAACTGTGACGAAAGTAACCTTGCCACAGGTTCCTGGAGGGGTCTGCTTGACAGCCTCCTGCCAAAAGACTATGGGCCCTTTAAAAAAAACAAAAAAAAAAAACTATGTGAACAGACTTGGTTCGTGGGATTTTTTTCTTTATTTGGTTCGGGAACCGAACAGGCGCACGAACCAGAGACCACCCGGGAGCTTATTAAGCCTAATTGACAGTTTGTAACGCTTTTCACCTCAGTGTTCTAAGTGTTCTTGATTATCTTATTTTGAGTGTCCTGGACCTGAGAGCCAATGTAATCATGTGTCTGTTTTGCTGTAGTCTACTCTCAGGTCCAGAGGGAAATGCCCCTGGAATATGTAACCGGAATCCCTTGCATGGGGACCTGCATATAAAGCCAGTTGTGGCTGCCATTAAAGGAGTTCCTCTTCACTCTCAACATAGAGCCTTGTCTCATGTGTGGAGGGGACAGCTATATTCACTCTGGGGATTGCTATACTCATTATACTCCCTTGGATTATAAATCACTTGCTCTTGTAAGAGCATCCTGCTTTACTCTCTGGATTAGGAGAGGTCTACCCACTGGAAGCTGATCCTGGTCTTGAGTACAGGGTGGGTTGAAGATTGCGAGACCCCAACCAAGCTGTAACACTGGCTGTGGGGACTACGGTGGTAATGGTGCCTGGTGGAGTGCTTGGAAGTACTCGGAGGTACTAGGAAGCAGCGATTGGCGGAGGCACCCAGTCGGGGTGCCAGGCGGTCCGCCACATAAACCTCATGGTGTAGAGTAACCGTTTACTAGCTCAGAATGTCTTTAATGCTCAACACATACCTCTCTTCAGAATTCATGATCATGGGGGGAAAAAACATTTTCACTTTGGAATTTTTTTTTAATTTTTTTTAGCAATCTAATTAATGATTTATACATTTTCATAGATAATGTCTCCAGTGGTATACTCAAAATAATCTTTTTACCTACCTGAAGTATGTGTTTACAGTCAGAGCAAACATTTGCTTTTTCTTTATGACTCATTATTCCGGAGTGTTGAAATGTTCCATTATTAAATATATAGTAGTAGTAATCATAATTATTCAAATCTCATTGAAAATCAGGTTTATTGTCAAAATTTGCAGACTTTCAGCTGTTTGCAATGAACAAATCAAACAAATGCAGTTTGAAATGGCTCAACACAATGAATGCTTCAAAGTAGTTCAACTGAAAATGCAACTTATAATGACTTCTCCAGTCTCACAAGTATTCAACCACCTGAATAGAATCCCTTACAACAGCACAAATATGCAAAACTGGTGATGTCTCGAACACACCTAATGCAGCTAATCCATGGATTCATTAGTTGCATAAGGTGTGTTTGAGCTGGAACACGTGAAATAGCTGAACTAGCAAGGAGTTTGTTGAGTGTCACATTTGACTGCATGTTAGAAATCTGTTGAAGTAAAAAAAATGGTCCACAAAGTTAAGAGAAGAGCTTATTGTCCTTTATAAGTAAAAATATAGCGAAGGCATTGAATGTTTCTAGAGACGCTGTTGAAAGCATAATTCACACAAGTTCTAAGTTGAACGAACACCACCTGCATGGGGCAAAAATAGGAAGCTATCAATGGCTGCAACCAGATTTCTGAGAAGGCAGGTTGAGAAAATTTCTCAGGTGACTGCAAAACACTTCCCGCAAGATTCGGTGGCAACAAATACTGAGGTTTCAGTGAGCACAGTAAGGTGCATACTAAACGCAGGTGTAGCGGATTGGTACCGGGCTGTCCCACGACATGTATGAGAATAATTGTATTTGGTCATATTGCTGGTTTAATGTGTGTGAACAGGTATAGAAAACCATGGTATCCGGTTATATGGACAGTTGAATGTATGTAAAGAACTGTATTCCTCTGGTTGTTCGGTAGAATCATTCATATAAAACCAGGGAATGAAACTACCGAACAACCAGACCACCCTGTGTAAAGTGTGCCTTCAATTACCGTTTGCAACAATGTTGCAAACGGGTAATTACCTATTCGTGCAGTGTGGTCTTTGTCCTCTGGGTGGCCGCCATTCGGGATACGAACACGTGGCGGCGGCCATCTTAAACTGCCGAACAGCGGTGTTTTGCCGTCGAGTGTCTGGAACCGAAATCGGACACTTGACTAGGCAACCACCGCTGAGACCTCCAGACTCCTAATACTTCGTGGGGAAACTACCGAACGGCCCGCCGTTCGGTAGGAAGAACCCCACGAACTAGGGGATTCATCCGACTCCCCATCAGGCCACTTAACAGCAATATTTCACCCATTTGTATTCGCCTGTTTGTGACCGACCGCAGGGCCAAAATGCATGGAACTGTTTTCGGATACTTTACCTCTGCGGTCGGTCCAAACTTCAAAGTCCCATAACTCCCGAACGCTTTATCCGAATGGGCTGATTTTAAAGTATGTTGGTCCCCCAGAATAGAGCTATCTGGGGATATTAGATTTGTGGATGTACCCCAAGTATTTAGGGTACATCCAAAACTCGGGGGAAACTATGTACATGCTAAGGGGATTATGATGCTAGAGGAGGGGAGGAGATCTGTGGGAGGTTACTGCTTGTAGATTGGATAATGTCTTAAGTAATAGAACCTCCTCCCTTGCATGGGAGAGGGCTTTATAAGGAACTGTGAAATAAAGCTAGTTAGTTCTACTCCTGAAACTGTGTGTCGTCCAGTTATTGGGAATGTGATGGGGATATTGCTGTATTACTCTACCTGCTGGAAACCTTGCCTGTGGACTGATCATCACCTTGTTCCTGAGCCTCACTGGGATCTCTAGTGGAGAATAGCTGTGCAAGATCGGCTCTCCGCTACATTGGTTGGCAGCGCTGGGATCCAAACTCACAGAGGAACAAGCGTAAATGGAGTACGGATGGAGATTGATTTTTCTGCACTAAAACGCTCCACGCTAAAGGACCTCCTAGAGGCAAGGGGTATACAAGCCAGCAATAAGAAGAAAGCAGTACTTGTTACAGAACTCATGGCAGACTACAGAATGGAGGGCGATTCAGTTCCGGCACAGAGGGAGCCGGGAGGAACACCACAAGGATCGGAATTCCAGAGGCAGGTTCAGTTCAGGCTATCCCTTTATGGGGAAAACCCCCCAGCAGAAATTGTCACCAGGACAATGGCCGAGGTACAAGAATTCATCCTAAGGACACAGGCACCAGAACAAAGCTCTGCAATTAATGTGCCACAGGAAGGTAAGCCTAAAATACCGTACCAGGCTTTTAAAACATATGTGGAGGCAGAGGAAGATATAGACGCTTTCCTGCAAGACTTTGAGAGACTGTGTGCACTGCATAAAATTAACGCAGAGGACTGGGTACCTATTTTGGCCGGAAGATTAACCGGGAGGGCAGCAGAGGCATATCGGACTGTACCTAATGACGAAATAAGGAATTACAGTAAAGTAAAAGAAATTATACTCGCCAGGTATGCTATAACACCCGAGGCATACCGGCGGAGGTTCCGGGATCTAAAGAAAGCAGAGAAGGACTCGCACGCAGAGTGGGCATGCCGATTACAGGGGGTAGCACTCGGGTGGGTGCAAGCTAGCAAGGCACGTTCTATGGAGGATGTAATACAGATGTTGCTGATGGAGCAGTTCTATGAGGGAGTAACCAGTGAGGTCCAGGAATGGGTAAGGGACAGAAACCCTACTTCCCTCACCGAGGCTGCTAGAAAAGCGGATGACTACCTGGATGCACGCAGGTCACAAAAACCTGCAGCTCCAAAAGCAACCTTTAAAACATTCGGGGGAGGGGGGCGTGGCTTGGAAGCCGAAGAAGATGGCGGCGTAAACCCGGAGCTCCCCACAAGGCTCATAGAAAAACCTCGCCAAAAGCACCAAATTGCCCCAAAAATGGGCAAATCGAACAAGATACCTCACTCATCCAAGCCCGCCGACACTCCGAGGGGTGCATCGACCTCATCTATGCGGCGATTCTTAACGGCCCAGGCGGAGGAGGAAACACAGGCCTCGAGTGACTCGACGGCCTCAAAGGGGGCCCGCTCGCCACCCTCCCTACATGGAGAGGAGACGCTAACGGGGTCGCCGATACCATGCCAGACCCCAGACCCGAGCCCAGAATGGATCAACATCCTCCGCAACCTACCTACCAAGGCGGATCTGGCGGAGGCGAACAACAGCCTCCGGGCCTCCATCACGGAGGAATTGCAGGCCATGCGGGAGGAATTCAGCGCCCTACACCAACGGGTCTCCCAGCTCGAGGCGGACTGCGACCACATGCAAGCGGCGCAGTCTGCAAATACAGGAACCCTCCGGCTAACCACACATCGGCTACAGCAGATTGCTCACCACTTGGAGGACCTAGATAATAGGGGAAGGAGGCAGAACATCAGGGTCCGCGGGATCCCAGAGGACCTGGACGAAACTACCCCTATCCAGACCACCTTAGAAGAACTTTTCAACAAGATACTGGGCCGCGCTCCGCAAACCCCTATAGAAATGGTGAGAGCACACCGGGCGCTTAGGCCGAAAGGCCCCCCCGGGAGCCTGCCCAGAGATGCAATATGCTGCCTGGCGGACTACCAGTTGAAAGAAGAAATCTTACGACATGCCAGGGGGACAGACAAGGTACTAACGGGCAACACCGAAGTCCAACTTTACCCAGACCTGTCTCCCACCACGCTAGCGTACCGCAGAGCACTACGCCCATTCACCAGGCAACTACAAGCCAACAAGATCAAGTACCGCTGGTGCTTCCCGACGTGATTACAGGCCCACACACCACGAGGACCCTTCATGGTTAAGGACATGGCTGATTTGGAGGCCCTGGGGAGGGAACTACAGATCACACCGGCACCGCTAACATGGCCGGACCCCTTGGCCCTATACACCCCCCCCCAGGGTCCTCGACCGCAAGCGGATGACAGCCGGACCCCGAGGATCCACCGCCAACAGGCGAAGGGCCCGCGAGGCCTATAAGAGAACACAACTGACATCATGGCCTAGACCCGACTCTATTTGACATTCCCCACTGGCTCCGTACCCTCACGGCGCTGCACCTTAGCCATCGATGACACCGGCAATACACAGACCGCATGGGACTTTTTGATAAGACTACGAAGGCTATTATGCTCCATTATAATCAAGGACATTTTATCCATGTACAGAGACACAACGGACTAACATATTACGGGGATATTGGAACCGAACCAAGCGGACATTATCTATGGGATATCGATGCCCGCCCTAGAGAACTCTACTACCGACTATCAATGGCCAATAGGCCCAAGAGACTTCCGATCCTACTGTGGGACCTATGGCCCACGATGCCACATATCCACGGTATCCTAATCTAAGGGGGTAAAAGCGAGGCGGGTGGAGGAGGGGAAGGGTAAAATGTATGGGTTTACTATATAATGTCGCAAATATGGAAAGACACGGGACGGGTGGGTGACCGGCGCGGGCAACCACCCCCCCCCCCCTCGATGGCCTAGTGATGACCCACTCAGGAGCAGGCCGGGGGGGCGAGGGCCCGCGTCGCTCGCACATCGACCTCCCGATCACATAAAGGTACAGACACAACCACAATATCAGGAATCCGGAATGTTTCAGGCGGGAAGGGTCTTAGAAACATGGATAGGTAAACCGGTTAGGAGAGGACACAGGGGCCAGCATACTAAAACTCGGGGGACAGGGGGAGGGACGGGAGGGACGGGGGATGCTTATTCAAGATTGCCTTGAGGGAACGTGAGAAAGGGCGAAGCTACAGACGGGGAGGGGCGGAGCTGGGGGGTGCGGGGCTGGTGGGGATGTGCAATGTGGGGCTCAGAGTTAAACATATGTATATAATACTATACTGGATAAGGGGTCTCAAGAAAAGGCGAACGTACCCGAAGCCTAATTGCATTTAAGATAAACATACTGTAAATATTTTTGTTATTGATGCAAATGTTCTGATTGTACTGTTTATGTTTCATGGTTGAGGGCACTACACGAGGTATCGATACCACATAGGTAATGCACATACGCACTGGCGAGGATGAGCAACATCCACACCAACACATGGAGCCCAGGGGGACTTCACGGGATTCAAGTAGAGACACGAGGTAACACATAGGAGTAAGTCACTCCACGACAAACACGGTATATACCGGACACATATTGACACGAACGGAGGCCTCGGCCTTCCAACCACTCCCACGAGGGTCAGGCGCCAATAACCAGTGGCCGACATAGAACATCTAAGGGCGGTAGAGGGCCCTCACGACCACTGAGACGCAACAACCCTAACGCCGACCTGCCGGCGGACACGTCACACTACACACTCACACACATTTATCGGACATAACACAAACTCACTCTCCCACCTGACTCCGAGGCAGCCGGGGCTAGGGCCATAGAGAATCCGCTCAAAATGTCACTGATCCCGGCCAATCTCACCCTAATTACAATAAATGCACGGGGCCTAAACAAGCCCGAAAAGAGAGCAGCGGCCATGAGAGACTTCCAGGCCGCGAGGGCATCCATCATATTCATTCAGGAAACGCACTTTAAAGAGGGGGCCAGACCAAAGCTACACAACCATCACTATCCCACTGGATATTATAGCGACTATCATGGGGGAAAGGCCAGAGGGACGGCAATTCTGATACGTAAGGGTATCCCATTCCAAGAACAGGGCCTACAGACGGACAGGGAAGGCAGATACATACTACTAAAAGGGTCGATAGCAGGACGGATATACACCTTCGTTAATATTTATGCCCCCAATCAGAGACATCACAAATTCCTCTCAGGAATACTCCGTAGGATACGAGGGTTCACAGAAGGCACATTAATACTGGGAGGGGACTTCAATCTAGCCTTTGATCCGAAATGGGATACATCCACGGGCACTTCACAAGTACCGAATCAACACCTAACCACGCTCAAACACCTCATATCCAAGCACGAATTAGTAGACAGCTGGAGAGCCCACCACCCAGACGAGAGGGACTATACGTTCTTCTCTCACCCCCATAACTCATATACTAGAATAGACTATTTTTTCTTGACACACTACCATCTCCCACTCGTCTTACAAGTGGAACATGGCACGGCCACTTGGTCGGACCACGCCCCTGTCACACTCACGATGGCATCCCCACTTTATAGACCCAGAGTAGCTAAATGGAGGCTTAATGAATACCTCCTCACCGACCCAGAGGTAAAATCGGATATAGACACAACCCTAAGAGAATATTTTGCCACGAACACACCATCCCAAACAACCCCGACAATCCTCTGGGAGGCTCACAAAAGCGTGATTAGGGGTCATTTCATTCAGAAAAGCGCCATACTGAAGAAACGTAGGGAGAAGGCTATGACAGATACCTTAACGAAAATAAGAGAGATTGATAACATGAACAAAACCCAACAGACACCAGAACACCAAACCCGACTACTTTCACTTCGGAGGGAACTAACTAAATTACTACAGACAAAATACCACCGAGACGCGCTGCGACACAAAGCCTTTTTTGCACTACACGGTAACAAGAGTGGTAAGCTATTGGCACGCATGCTGGCCAAACGTAGACAGCAGACATACATTGACCGAATTAGGGACCGTAGGGACACTCTACACAGACAGCCCAGCAAGATACAGGAGGCAATTAGGGCATATTACGCGAGCCTATACGCACTACCCAGACCACAAACCCAGCAAGCAGACGCTAAACTAACAGAGACAATAAAAGACTATCTCACGCTCCATCCGACACCGACGCTAGATAGGGACACAGCTGAACTCCTGGACAGGGAAATCACACTCGAGGAACTAACACAAGCGGTGAAACAGACGAAAACGGGTAGAAGCCCGGGCCCGGACGGTCTACCACTATGCTACTATAAAACATACGCGGACATCCTTTATGCCCCACTCATCAATACATTTAATGCCATCAGGGAGGGTCACACGCTCCCTAAACAATCTCTGACAGCACATATCACGATCTTGCCTAAAGACGGGAAAGACAAGGAACATTGCGGGAGCTACCGTCCTATATCTTTAATAAATAGCGATCTCAAGCTCCTGACTAAAATACTAGCGAACAGGCTGCAGCCACACGTTCCCACCCTGGTGCACCCAGACCAGGTGGGCTTTGTGATGGGGAGAGAAGCCCGCGAGAACACGATACGAACCCTCGCTTTGACGACCGGGGGTGGCCGCGCTGCCGGAGGCCTTCTCCTGCTATCCACGGACGCGGAGAAGGCCTTCGACAGGGTGGGCTGGAAATACCTGTTTCAGACCTTGACCCACATGGGACTGGGCTCGGGCATCAGGGGATGGATAGAAGCCCTGTATACACAACCATCGGCACACGTAATAATCAACGGTGCCCTGACAGAGCCCTTTGATATCCTAAATGGCACTCGGCAGGGATGCCCCCTGTCCCCGATTCTATTCGTTTTGGCCCTGGAGCCACTACTGGCGGCCATCAGAGGCAATCCAGATATCACAGGGATAAAGACGGGGGAAACCCACCATAAAGTTGCGGCATATGCGGACGACCTCTTGTTCTATGTGACTAACCCTGAAATATCCCTCCCTAACATACTGAAAACCTTCCAGGAATATGGAAGGCTATCCAATCTGAAGATTAACCTATCCAAATCTTACATACTAAACATAAACATCCCAGAGCATAGGACGGAACCCCTTAAACAACACTATTTCAATGGGCGACACAGAAAATCAGATATTTAGGTATCTGGTTAACAAGGAAGGAGGGAGACCTATTCAAAGAAAACTTTGCCACTATACTAGCAAAAATGCGGACGGAAATGCAGGAATGGGCTCACCCACACATTTCGTGGCTGGGTAGGATACAGGTAGCGAAGATGAACTTTCTACCACGCCTTCTCTACCTGTTCCAAACTATCCCGATACAGATCCCACGTTCGTTCTTCGCAGCACTGCGCACAGCGCTGATCCAATACGTATGGAATGGGAAGAAACCAAGGGTCGGCCACGCTCTGCTGACACTACCGAAAGACAGGGGGGGCCTGGCGTTGCCAGACTTCACCCTGTACTATAGGGCATGTCACCTCCTGCGAATAGTCGAATGGACGAAATCAGGCTTCCACAAACCATGGAAGCAGGTAGAGGAACACTTAGCGGGGGCCCCGGTAGCGGTGCTACCATGGCTACCACCGGGGGCTGCAGCGGGAAACTCCACACCCTCCCCTTACACGAGAGCGACATTACAGGTGTGGAACCGCTCAAAAGGGAAACACAGTCTAACCACATACGCTGGCCCCCTACTGCCACTCACATACAACACGGACTTCCCACCGGGAACAGACCCGAGGGCATTTAAGGACCTGATCAGGGAACCACTACCCAGACTTATGCACGTTCTCACATCGACGGGCCCCAGGACGCTTGACAATCTACGGGGACAGCCCGATCACACCTTTATGACGCACCTCAAATATAGGCAGATAAGGAGCTACACAGCATCTCTCCCACAGGGCCCAATCCTAACGAGGGCGACCACCGCATTCGAAAATCTGTGCCTAGAACCTGGCCCACTGGCTCATGGGGTATCCATTATATATAATATACTACTCACACTCACACCAACGGAACAACCGAGATTCATGGGGAAGTGGGAAACGGCGCTAGGACATACATTAGACAAAGGAGAATGGGAAAAGGTCTGTTACCTAACACATCACTGCTCCAGTTATAGTAGAACCCAAGAAACGGCCTATAAATTACTGACTCATTGGTACTACACTCCAGCGACATTACATGACAGAATCACTACACACCCATCCCACTGCTGGCGATGCGAGGAGGAACATGGCACTCTCATACATATCTGGTGGGGATGTCGTAAGATAACCCCTTACTGGAAAGCAATACACAACATAATCTGCCAATACACAGATGACCCGCCACCATTCCAACCGGCAGCAATGCTGCTACATCATACCCAAACCCCTAGGTCCGCATACAAGAAGTCACTCACCATACGCATTTTGAACACAGCGAAGGCACTGATTCCCCTCTATTGGAAACAGACAGTCGCCCCACCACTGCAACTATGGTTTACACACATGGAGGAATTACGGTCCCTGGAAGAACTCCATAACTCAGCTAATGACACCTACCAAAAATACCTCAACACATGGACACACTGGATACTAAAGACTAACACCCCAGAATTTAGTAACTTGCTCTCTACACCATTAAACACCTAACACAGAGGCACCACATGTAAACCCTAGCGAACATGCAAAAGGAAGGTCAATTACAGCATACACCAGGTGAGAAGACAGGGGGGCCGCCCCAACCCCTTGGGCCCCACAAAAAGGTAGGGACACCACCGAGGAGCCACTTAGATAGGCCTAAACCTGGTCTCAGGAGGGATGATAGGGGGAGGAGGTAACACACCTATGAGGAGGACATGCCAGGGGCCCACGAGGACAGTGAGGGCGATACGACCCCCACATTCAGGATATGATATACCTAAAGGTAAAAAACAACCGAGAATTCGGGAATGACAGAACTGAGCTGGCGGAGACCACGGCTGCCTCGGGGACTGCCACACCCCACAATAACACGCAACAACACGACACACATTACTCTGCACACCGACACGATGTAAGGGAAACGGGTGGCACTGGACAAGACAGATTCCAGACCGCACACCCAAGAGTGCAGGATTACAAATTAATACTAAGAGCGAGCATACGAAAACTGCTTTTCGATACAAACGACTATTTTATCTAGAAAACTGTAACCGCGACAATGTTTTGAATAATGGACCTGCGAGTCCTATGTCAGAAGGGGCGCATGTGCCCGTGTCACTTTAAGAATCTGAGTTAATGTTAATACAGGAATCATCAGCTGAGACAAGGACCTGCGAGTCCTGATATGTATTTCCTGGCTTGTTCAAAAGTTCTGAAAAATACAAATAAAAATTATATTTACAAAAAAAAAATAAAACATTCGGGGGAACCACCTACACCCCAGCTCCACCGAGACCACTAGCACCACCACCACCACCCGCTGCACAGCCCCGGTTCCGACAACCCACCGCTGGCCCCTGTCATCACTGCCAGAAGTGGGGACATTATAAAAGGGAATGCCCACAGCTACGGGACCGTTCCACCTGGATTCGTCCAGGCCCACCTCCACCCAGGGCGGCCGCAGCCCACCACTACCAGGACCTAGTTACCACCCCGTATGGTTCCGCAGTCCCCATTACCACTGTGGAACAATGGGAGGTACTGCACGAGGCAGATCCTGTCCAGGCCAATGTGGATAATCTACGGCACCATCGACAGACGGTATATCTGAATGGTACAGCAGTCCGGCGATTACGAGATTCGGGAGCTACCATCACTTTGGTACAGAGCCACCTGATTTCAGATCAGGCAAAACTGAACAAAACTGTTGCCGTCCGGGTAGCTGGGGGAGCAGTGTACCGGCTACCTACAGCAAGGGTACATTTACATTGGGGAGCGGGGGCAGGGGAAGTGGAGGTGGGATTGATGCCGCATTTACCGGCGGAGGTTTTATTGGGGAACGATCTGGGGAGGCTCACTTCTGCTTTTGAGCCCCAGTCGCCCACCACAGGGGAGGTCAACCCTGTAGTCACCCGACAACAGGCCCGCACCCAGTACCACAACACACTGCCGGAGGTCCAGGTAAGCAACCCTACCCCCCCTCTAGAATGTGTCCCCTGGGCTCCACCTAATGAATTTGTAGCTGAAGTCGCAACAGACCCCACGCTTCAGGTGTATAGGGACAAGGTTGTCACGGGTTCCCCCGGGGCGGAGGGAGAGAGGTTTATCTGGGATAAACAACTTTTGTACAGGGAAACAAGCAAACAGATTACGGGGTTAGACCCGATAGCGAGGAGACAATTAGTGGTACCACAGCGGTACCGGGCTGAATTACTCCGGATAGCGCATGATATTCCGCTATCCGGACATCTAGGGGTTAGTCGCACCAGGTACAGACTAACCCAGAGTTTCTTCTGGCCAGGGATTAGCCAGGAAGTACGCAGATATTGCACGACTTGCGATACCTGCCAGAGAGTGGGAAAAAGGGGGGATCGCAGGAAGGCTAAACTTCACCCCTTACCCATAATAGAGGAACCTTTTGGCCGAATAGCGGTGGATCTGATAGGCCCCCTCAATAAAGCTAGCCCGTCAGGAAAACGGTATATTTTAACGGTAGTAGATTATGCCACCAGGTATCCAGAGGCAGTGGCTCTGACCAACATCCACGCTGAAACGGTCGCGGATGCCCTCATGCGGATATTCTCCCGGATGGGGATTACCCAGGGAAATTATCTCTGATCAGGGTACCCAGTTTACCGCAGAATTCACCCAACACCTCTGGAGGATCTGTGGCATTAAGCCTATTATCAGTGCCCCTTACCACCCCCAGACGAACGGGCTCTGCGAACGATTCAATGGTAACTTGAAGCAGATGCTCCGAACCTTCGCAGAGACCCACAAGGACTGGGAACGATTCCTGCCGCACCTCCTATTTGCATACCGGGAGGTGCCGCAGGAATCCACAGGGTTCTCCCCGTTTGAATTATTGTTTGGGAGGAGGGTCCGAGGCCCATTAGATCTTATTAGAGAGCATTGGGAGGGAGACCGGAGCACAGATGGCACTCCCATCATACCATATGTGTTGGCCTTTCGGGACCGCCTAGAAGCACTGACCAAGACGGTGAGGGAAAACCTTCAGGAGGCCCAGACACGCCAGCGCACATGGTATGATCGGGGAGCCAGGGACCGTAGCTTTCAGGTCGGGCAGAAAGTACTAATTTTAAAACCTGTCCGACATGATAAGTTACAGGCCGCCTGGCAGGGCCCATATAAGGTGGTGGAGCAAAGATGTGATACCACCTATATTATCGGCCCCTGCACAGGGACTGGGGGGCGACGCATGCTCCATGTGAACATGCTGAAGCCCTACCACGAGCGTACTGAGGAGGTAACCGCCATCTGTGCCCCTAACACGGAAGAGTTTGACAGCTTACCCCTTCCCGATTTGCTGGGGGATGGGCAGTTGTCCGGAGATTTAGGGGAGGTCACGCTGGGAGATCGGCTGAGCCCACAGGAGCGGATCGAGGTACAGCAACTATTAGAAGAGAAACGCGACACGTTCTCTAATGTACCTGGATACACGCCTCTGGCAACTCACCGGGTCGAGACCCCAGGGCAACTACCCATGCGCCAGACGCCCTACCGCATCCCAGAAGCGGTACGGGCAAACATGCGTAAGGAGATCGACGAGATGCTCCAACTGGGGGTGATTGAACCCTCAGACAGTCCTTGGGCATCTCCTGTAGTCCTCGTACCAAAGCGAGACGGTACGACCCGCTTCTGCGTGGACTATAGGAGATTGAACGAGAAGACTGTATCCGACGCCTATCCGATGCCCCGGATAGACGAGTTACTGGACAGAATGGCCAGGGGCCAATACCTCACCACTATTGACTTGTGTAAAGGTTATTGGCAAATCCCCCTGGCCCCAGACGCCATCCCGAAGTCGGCCTTTGTCACCCCATTTGGCTTGTACCAGTTTAAAGTCATGCCATTTGGGATGAAAAACGCCCCAGCCACCTTCCAAAGGATGGTGGATCGACTCCTGGATGGATTGCAGGACTATACCTGTGCATACCTGGACGATATTGCCATTTTTAGCAATACGTGGCAGGAACATTTAGCTCACATAGGAGCTGTGCTAGATAGGATAAGGGAAGCAGGTTTGACCTTGAAGCCGGCCAAGTGTAGTATCGGAATGGCTGAGGTACAGTACCTGGGACATAGAGTAGGGTGCGGTAAACAGAAACCCGAGCCCGCTAAAGTAGAGGCTGTAGCCCAGTGGCCCACCCCTAGGACTAAGACCCAAGTTTTAGCGTTTCTAGGGACAGCGGGGTATTACAGGAAGTTTGTTCCCAATTATAGCGCCCTGGCCAAACCCCTCACTGACCTGACCCGTAAGAACCTTCCCCGCCAAGTAAACTGGACCCCGGAGTGTGAACAGGCATTCCAACAATTGAAAAATGCACTGATAAATGCCCCTGTCTTGGCAGCTCCCAATCCAACTAAACGTTTTCTTGTTCACACAGACGCTTCTATGTTTGGATTGGGGGCAGTACTGAGTCAAGTCGGGGCCGATGGCGGAGAACATCCCGTGGCTTACATCAGTCGCAAACTGTTACCTCGAGAAGTAAGCTACGCCGCCATCGAAAAGGAGTGCCTGGCTGTGGTGTGGGCCCTAAAGAAACTGCAGCCCTATTTATATGGACAGCCCTTTTCCTTGCTCACGGATCACAACCCGTTAGTCTGGCTGAACCGGGTGGCTGGGGCCAACGCCAGGCTGCTGCGCTGGAGTTTGGCGCTACAGCCTTTTGACTTTAATATCCAGTACCGGCCGGGTAAGCAGAATGGAAATGCTGACGGGTTGTCAAGACAAACTGACTTAGAGAAATGATCCGTGAGCCCCCGGACATCCCCAAGCCGATCCGTGTTGGATCAGACTGTGTATGCCGGCTTGTGGGCAAGGGGGAGCAGTGTAGCGGATTGGTACCGGGCTGTCCCACGACATGTATGAGAATAATTGTATTTGGTCATATTGCTGGTTTAATGTGTGTGAACAGGTATAGAAAACCATGGTATCCGGTTATATGGACAGTTGAATGTATGTAAAGAACTGTATTCCTCTGGTTGTTCGGTAGAATCATTCATATAAAACCAGGGAATGAAACTACCGAACAACCAGACCACCCTGTGTAAAGTGTGCCTTCAATTACCGTTTGCAACAATGTTGCAAACGGGTAATTACCTATTCGTGCAGTGTGGTCTTTGTCCTCTGGGTGGCCGCCATTCGGGATACGAACACGTGGCGGCGGCCATCTTAAACTGCCGAACAGCGGTGTTTTGCCGTCGAGTGTCTGGAACCGAAATCGGACACTTGACTAGGCAACCACCGCTGAGACCTCCAGACTCCTAATACTTCGTGGGGAAACTACCGAACGGCCCGCCGTTCGGTAGGAAGAACCCCACGAACTAGGGGATTCATCCGACTCCCCATCAGGCCACTTAACAGCAATATTTCACCCATTTGTATTCGCCTGTTTGTGACCGACCGCAGGGCCAAAATGCATGGAACTGTTTTCGGATACTTTACCTCTGCGGTCGGTCCAAACTTCAAAGTCCCATAACTCCCGAACGCTTTATCCGAATGGGCTGATTTTAAAGTATGTTGGTCCCCCAGAATAGAGCTATCTGGGGATATTAGATTTGTGGATGTACCCCAAGTATTTAGGGTACATCCAAAACTCGGGGGAAACTATGTACATGCTAAGGGGATTATGATGCTAGAGGAGGGGAGGAGATCTGTGGGAGGTTACTGCTTGTAGATTGGATAATGTCTTAAGTAATAGAACCTCCTCCCTTGCATGGGAGAGGGCTTTATAAGGAACTGTGAAATAAAGCTAGTTAGTTCTACTCCTGAAACTGTGTGTCGTCCAGTTATTGGGAATGTGATGGGGATATTGCTGTATTACTCTACCTGCTGGAAACCTTGCCTGTGGACTGATCATCACCTTGTTCCTGAGCCTCACTGGGATCTCTAGTGGAGAATAGCTGTGCAAGATCGGCTCTCCGCTACAGCAGGTTTCCATGCCAGAACTTCAAAACATATACCACTACTGACCCAAAAGCACTAGGAAAGTCTGCTCCAATATGCTCAAAAGCCTATAAATAAGCCACAGAAGTTACGAGATTCTGTTCTGTGGAGTGATGAAACAAAACAGACTTTTTGGGCCAATGGATCCATGGTATGTCTGGAGGAAGAAGAATGAAGTATATGCTGAAAAGAGCATTGTCTACAGTTAAGCATAGTGGCTCGGTGCATCCTCTGGCACTGGAAACTGTAGTGAGTGAAAAGCAGGATGGATTCATTAAAGTATCCTAGGAGAAAATGTCAAATGTCCATTGAGGAAGCTGAAGCTTGGGCGTCATTGAACCTTCCAACAAGACCATGATCCTGTGCACACCTCAAATTCCACCAAGGCTTGGTGCAGAAGAAAATTCTACAGCAAGTATGTCAAACTTGCCGGCCGCATGCGGCCCACAATGAATATTTTTGTGGCCCGCGAGCTTACTAAAGCAGAGTAGGCACCTGCTCTCCCCACATTGCAGGTGCTTACTCATTTACCCGGCCAGGGAGAGGTCACTGGTGGCAGCGAGGGAGCTCAGTCTTCTTGCTCCTCATTGCTCCCTCCCGCACGCCGTCTGAAGTGAAGACGGGCCCCGGAATATGACGTCATATTCCGACATCACTAAACTGCGCGTACGGGAGCAGTTAGGAGCAAGAAGACTGAGCTCCCAAGAGAAGATCAGGGAGACGTCCCAAACCAGCTCCCAAAGGTAGGGAGCAATGAATACAATGATGTGAGTGTGTGCAAGAATGTTGAAGTGTGTGACTGTCAGTGTGTGTCTCTGTAGTGTTTGTGTCTGTCAGAGAGTGTGTGTGTGTTGGTCAGTGTTGTGATGGCCGCGGCTAGACAGTGGAGAACCTGGTGGGGTATGCAACGCCACATTCTGACGTGACGTGAACGTGCTCCACCTTCACAGGTTTGTTTCAAGAAGTAGCTGGAGGAATCTGTTTGGCACAGGATGCGGACGGCGCCATTGGGGGTATACCAGAGGCTGGACACGAGTCGCATACTGGCAGCGGCAATGTGAGTGAGTCTGCTTGTTGGCTAATTGTTATTTTTAAACAAGGGCTGGGGTTTACTAGAGGGGGGTGCTGGGATTTAGTACAGGGGGGACTTTGAATTGGTACAGAAGGAGGGCTGTGAATTAGTACAGAGGGGGGACTGGTGTTTAGTAGAGGGATGTTTTTTTTGTTGTTTTTTTTATACTGTAATTTTTAAAACAAACCTACGTTTCTATGAAAATGTAAGGTTTGTTGTATTGCTTTTCTTTTCAGGCCACAAACTTAAACCTTGTTTATATGGCCTGTGCTAGCCTTTGAGATTGACATGCTTGTTCTACAGTGACTGTCACAGTCCTCTGACTTGAATCACAAAGAAGCCTGTACAGTGCCACCTGTTGGTAGCAACAGGTATGTGCACTACCTGAATAGCATGGCTTGTTAATTTGCATATTCAAGCATATTATGCTTTCTGTAGGCAGGAGAGATATTTCATGTTAGTAATTGTGTGCCCCACCTCTTTATTAATATGTTTGTGTTATTATGAAGCTTCGATGACTGGGGCTCAAGTGTTCCAGTCTTGTCCCCTTGCAGCGAGGAAGTGGAAAAGGCGGAGGTAATCTGTCACATTGCAGAAGCTCCACCACAAATTGCTTTTGTTGGATTTGTTCATTGCAAGAAGCTGAAAGTCTGCAAATGATGATAAATCTGATTTCAGTAAGGGTTGAAAAAGTTTAATTACAACTGTACTTGTCCTAATTAGGTCTTCCTGAAGCATTGAATTTGTCTTCGGCTGCCACCAAAGTGGTCATATTGTTCAGCATGGTTCTTTTAATGTGCATAGGATGAGATTTAATTGGCCCAGATTTAGAGAACTGTTTAAATTGTACAGTGACCACTACGATCTGTACTTTTGAGTTCCACAGCATTATATTACACACTGTAAAGTATTTTTTTTCATAATCGTGAAAAGCAGTTGGATATGGGGACTACGCTGACTCCTGAACAGTGGTTGGACATATTCCTCAACGTTCAGATGTTTTTTCATTAGAGGGGAGTATGAAGTGTTGTCCAGATGAGATCTTGACCCTATCTAGTTGAAACACATCTCAGAGGACATTTCTGGATTTTTACCTACATGTGAAAAGGAAGTTTCCTGTTTTTATTCTTGGTGGGGCTACCCTTGACTCAACTTGTTTGGACTCATTTCTATAATGTCATCCACTGCCATCTATAACCCATCATCCTCAGGCTGACTTACTTAACGACAGTATAACAGATACACAGATCAATAAACAAAGAGACACTATAGGTACCTAGACCACTTCATCTTTCAGAGAAGAAGTGCTTAATGGCTTCTCACAGAGTTTAACTCCTTGAAACGACATACAGCCTCTTCAAAATCCCAATAGGAAAGCATTGATTCAATGTGTTCCTATGGGGAAGCTTTAATGCGTACATCGCTTCCTACACATGCACTTTAGATCCTCCGACAGCATGATGTTACTGGGGAGGAGACTGAGCCAGTGACAACAGACCCCCCTTGCTGGAATTAAGGTAAGAATTAAAAAGGGTTTATAACTCGTTTGTGCTTGCAGGTAAAGGAGGGACCTAAAGTTTAGGGACAGGGACATACTAGAGCGTTTTGAATTCCTAGTGTTCCTTTAACAGAAAAATATGGGGTACAAACAAAATTTACCCCCTATTTTTAAATGCAAAAAAATTTCATGAGGTAAGTAGTCTATCCTTAAGATCAGTTCCATCCATCGCCTGAGTGGAACTGCTCTTTAAGCTGATGGCCCCACATACTCCAGCTGGTTTTTTTTGTTTGTTTTTTAACCAGGCTCTACGAGGCTCTTGGCAGAGCTGCTCTCTCTGGCTCTCATTGGAGAAGAAAGTGCTCAGTCCAGGTTCAGCATGTGGTGTGCTGATGCGTAATTCAAAACATGGACAAAATTATCACAAGCGGTCAGGAACTGTCGCTCTGTGCAGCCTGATTGAAAGCACTGAGGGAGACAACGCTGCAGCAATGTTCACAAACTCTGCAGCTAGAAGTCATCATCAGAGCTGACAGTGGCTACAGTATGCTCTATTAATTAGCAAAATTATTAGGGTGCTTGGAGTATTACTGCATAAGGAACATTATAGACTTTATTAAATGCCCAGTGTTATATAGTAAAGACAAAAATGTCATTTAAAAAAAAAAACTAGTGCCGAATAATGCGATGTATTTGTCAATTGAATTTAAAAATGTCCCATGCTCACTAGTAATTATTGAATAGACATCCCATGCAGAATATATTGACCGCAGACACTGTGTATATTATACAGCTTACATTGTGTAGTGTTTTACAAGTGATTACAGAAGTAAAACTCTGTAATGGGCAGTGTATGGGAGTATATTGTGCAAGTCCCTACTTACTAAATGTGTGTGTGTGTGCATGTACAAGTAGAGATTGTAGCCGTATTAGTCCAGTGATGTAGATGTAAAAAAACATAAAATTTGTATCTTGTAATACCTTTTTTAATGGACTAACAGAATTTTTTTAATGGCAAGCTTTCGGGAGAACCTCCCTTTCTCAAGTCTAAAGCATTTCTCAGCAAGACAACACATAGAATTCAAAGTTGTGTTGTGATACAGGGGTTAAAGAGACATGAGTGCAGATAAGACACCGGTTTGATAGAAAACAGACACCATACTCGCAGAGGGTCATAAATATCTTGAGTGAAGATTAGAGTAAGGGGGGAGAGAAGGGGGGGGGAGGAGGGGAGAGAAAGAAAGAAGAAAAAAAAAAACCCAAGCAAACCATGCAGAAGATGGTGCTCGAAGCGGAAAATAAATCCAAAATCATTACTTAGATGGGAATTCATGCATTCTTAATATAAGAGTTACAACACGTGATCGCCTCATGACACCAGCAACCTATAAGACTAAGAAGAAGGAGGTCACAAGACCCCATTTAGCTTAGAACACACCAACCCACGACCCACAAGAATCAACCGAACCTTACGCACATACACCCGAAAAGCCACGCGAAAACACACCAAGGATGCTCGCATAACCAACACTATCGCAGGCAAGGCTCAGCCGACAAAACTTCACACAGGAACGGTCCACTCACAGCCCGACCCACGAGACAGGAAGACACGATACCAACAGAAACTAAAAATACCCCTCTACCCCCCACTCCTCCCCCCCCCCCCATACCCCAGAAGCAGTAAGCACTAACAAATCTAAATCCCAGTTACCCCGACCTGCCCCAAAACCAAAAAATGTGCAATGTGATATGTATGTTGGACACGCTCCGAACCTTGAACCTCATGTAAGAACAAGCATGGTTATCCGGAAAACCAGGAAATGTGAACGCTGTACCAACATGTCTAACGCTTTCTTGTTACATTTTTCTTAATGCATAAAATAAATAATTATTATTTTTTTTTTTTTTAAATATAAAGTTACAGGATTTCCGCTGGATAAACCTATATCCAGCATACAGACTCACATACATATACATAAACACAAGTAGTGTATACACAATATGCACAACAATATACATATAAATACAACCAAATGCACAAATATATGTACATGCACACCTATACATACATCACATACAAGCACCAATACATGTACCTATACAAATCTGCCTACAAAATACATAGACCCATAAATATGAATATGTACACATACACCTATTCACATATACACTGCATGTAAACCCACACTATATATATATATACACACACACACATACTGTAGCGGACCACGGGTAACCCGATCGGTTACCTCTGCTATTACCTTCCTTTAGCCCCTCAGGAATCCTTAGAATAGACAGACAGACATTCCCCCAGTAACTGGACGACACACAGTTCTGGAGGTACAACACTTCTATTATCCCACACTCAGCTTTTATGCATAACCCCATGCAAGGGGTCCACTTCAGAGATACACAGGGGTTATATCCCAAGATCCTCTACACCTGGAAGCAAAAGTGCGGGAAAGGGGGTCGCTGTCGCTTTGTTTCCTAGGTCCAGGAAGCCCACCACTCAGGCAAGGGGTTTCCTGCCCAGGACGACAGGGGGGTCTTCATTCCAGGAGCCTCGGTGCCTGAGAGCCAAACCGCGGGGAAGAAATCGTCCGTTTGTCTCCCGGGCACAGAATACCCCACCAGATTAGCCAGTACCCCACCAACCTCAGGCGTCTTCACTGCGGCACATTCCCTCAACCAATCTCCGTTCACGAGGTTCCGGTGCTGAAACCAACAAGGGAAGTGTCTCCTTTCAGGATACGAATTCTCCTCCTGGCTGGCGTTCATCTATGCAAAATGGCGACCACCCATGAATTACTTCCCTTGTGATTTTAACACTATGTTGCGAGTGCGTACGTTCTGATTAATTGGTGTGAACGTTCCAATGGGGCACTGTGGATGTTCTCGTTCAGGAGGCAAACGAGTCGGAAAACAATCCACGAACACTCCCCATGGCTGGCGTTTGTCTATACGAAATGGTGGCCACCCAGGGGAGCACTCATTAATGGTTTCCCTTGCGGTTTGTGGTTTGACACTTATGTTGCGAGGTGAGAACGTTCTAACTAGCGTTCTAAATTGGATATCGGGGTGGTCACTGTTCGGGAGACGAAGTTCCTTTCGTATGAGCGCTCCCAAAAGGGGAGCGGGGTACAATATGCGAAATACAGGGAAAAACACATAATCCAAGTGGACAGCCCCCGAACAGGCATGGGTTAATGTGAGACCCGAATACTCTCATATAATCTGTGCGTGGGTTAATGTGTGAGACCCGAATACTCTCATATAATCTGTTCGTGGGTTAATGTGTGAGACCCGAATACTCTCATATAATCTGTGCGTGGGTTAATGTGAGACCCGAATACTCTCATATAATCTGTGCGTGGGTTAATGTGTGAGACCCGAATACTCTCATATAATCTGTGCGTGGGTTAATGTGAGACCCGAATACTCTCATATAATCTGTTCGTGGGTTAATGTGAGACCCGAATACTCTCATATAATCTGTGCGTGGGTTAATGTGTGAGACCTGAATACTCTCATATAATCTGTGCGTGGGTTAATGTGGGAGACCTGAATACTCTCATATAATCTGTGCGTGGGTTAATGTGTGAGACCCGAATACTCTCATATAATCTGTGCGTGGGTTAATGTGAGACCCGAATACTCTCATATAATCTGTGCGTGGGTTAATGTGTGAGACCCGAATACTCTCATATAATCTGTGCGTGGGTTAATGTGTGAGACCCGAATACTCTCATATAATCTGTGCGTGGGTTAATGTGTGAGACCCGAATACTCTCATATAATCTGTGCGTGGGTTAATGTGTGAGACCCGAATACTCTCATATAATCTGTGCGTGGGTTAATGTGTGAGACCCGAATACTCTCATATAATCTGTGCGTGGGTTAATGTGTGAGACCCGAATACTCTCATATAATCTGTGCGTGGGTTAATGTGTGAGACCCGAATACTCTTATATAATCTGTGCGTGGGTTAATGTGTGAGACCCGAATACTCTTATATAATCTGTGCGTGGGTTAATGTGTGAGACCCGAATACTCTCATATAATCTGTAGGTGGGTTAATGTGTGAGACCCGAATACTCTCATATAATCTGTGCGTGGGTTAATGTGTGAGACCCGAATACTCTCATATAATCTGTGCGTGGGTTAATGTGTGAGACCCGAATACTCTCATATAATCTGTGCGTGGGTTAATGTGTGAGACCCGAATACTCTCATATAATCTGTGCGTGGGTTAATGTGTGAGACCCGAATACTCTCATATAATCTGTGCGTGGGTTAATGTGTGAGACCCGAATACTCTCATATAATCTGTGCGTGGGTTAATGTGAGACCCGAATACTCTCATATAATCTGTGCGTGGGTTAATGTGAGACCCGAATACTCTCATATAATCTGTGCGTGGGTTAATGTGAGACCCGAATACTCTCATATAATCTGTGCGTGGGTTAATGTGAGACCTGAATACTCTCATATAATCTGTGCGTGGGTTAATGTGTGAGACCCGAATACTCTCATATAATCTGTGCGTGGGTTAATGTGAGACCCGAATACTCTCATATAATCTGTGCGTGGGTTAATGTGTGAGACCCGAATACTCTCATATAATCTGTGCGTGGGTTAATGTGAGACCCGAATACTCTCATATAATCTGTGCGTGGGTTAATGTGAGACCCGAATACTCTCATATAATCTGTGCGTGGGTTAATGTGTGAGACCCGAATACTCTCATATAATCTGTAGGTGGGTTAATGTGTGAGACCCGAATACTCTCATATAATCTGTAGGTGGGTTAATGTGTGAGACCTGAATACTCTCATATAATCTGTGCGTGGGTTAATGTGTGAGACCCGAATACTCTCATATAATCTGTGCGTGGGTTAATGTGAGACCCGAATACTCTCATATAATCTGTGTGTGGGTTAATGTGTGAGACCCGAATACTCTCATATAATCTGTGCGTGGGTTAATGTGTGAGACCCGAATACTCTCATATAATCTGTGCGTGGGTTAATGTGAGACCCGAATACTCTCATATAATCTGTGCGTGGGTTAATGTGTGAGACCCGAATACTCTCATATAATCTGTAGGTGGGTTAATGTGTGAGACCCGAATACTCTCATATAATCTGTGCGTGGGTTAATGTGTGAGACCCGAATACTCTCATATAATCTGTGCGTGGGTTAATGTGAGACCTGAATACTCTCATATAATCTGTAGGTGGGTTAATGTGTGAGACCCGAATACTCTCATATAATCTGTGCGTGGGTTAATGTGAGACCCGAATACTCTCATATAATCTGTGCGTGGGTTAATGTGAGACCCGAATACTCTCATATAATCTGTAGGTGGGTTAATGTGTGAGACCCGAATACTCTCATATAATCTGTGCGTGGGTTAATGTGTGAGACCCGAATACTCTCATATAATCTGTAGGTGGGTTAATGTGTGAGACCCGAATACTCTCATATAATCTGTAGGTGGGTTAATGTGTGAGACCTGAATACTCTCATATAATCTGTGCGTGGGTTAATGTGTGAGACCCGAATACTCTCATATAATCTGTGCGTGGGTTAATGTGAGACCCGAATACTCTCATATAATCTGTGTGTGGGTTAATGTGTGAGACCCGAATACTCTCATATAATCTGTGCGTGGGTTAATGTGTGAGACCCGAATACTCTCATATAATCTGTGCGTGGGTTAATGTGAGACCCGAATACTCTCATATAATCTGTGCGTGGGTTAATGTGTGAGACCCGAATACTCTCATATAATCTGTAGGTGGGTTAATGTGTGAGACCCGAATACTCTCATATAATCTGTGCGTGGGTTAATGTGTGAGACCCGAATACTCTCATATAATCTGTGCGTGGGTTAATGTGAGACCTGAATACTCTCATATAATCTGTAGGTGGGTTAATGTGTGAGACCCGAATACTCTCATATAATCTGTGCGTGGGTTAATGTGTGAGACCCGAATACTCTCATATAATCTGTGCGTGGGTTAATGTGTGAGACCCGAATACTCTCATATAATCTGTGCGTGGGTTAATGTGAGACCCGAATACTCTCATATAATCTGTAGGTGGGTTAATGTGTGAGACCCGAATACTCTCATATAATCTGTAGGTGGGTTAATGTGTGAGACCCGAATACTCTCATATAATCTGTGCGTGGGTTAATGTGAGAGACCCGAATACTCTCATATAATCTGTGCGTGGGTTAATGTGAGACCCGAATACTCTCATATAATCTGTGCGTGGGTTAATGTGTGAGACCCGAGCCCTGGATACCCTCCCCTGCCCTGGGTGCCCACACTGGGTTTGTCAGGTGACTCAGAGTGCTGGGAGTTGTGGTTTGGGAGAGCAGTCAGTTTGTTTCATAATCACACAAAGCAGAGCTGGAACTGAACACCCCGGAAGTAATACAGGTGGAACGCACAGGCCGGAAGTAATACAGGTGGAACGCACAGGCCGGAAGTAATACCGGTGGACCGCACAGACCGGAAGTAAAACAGGTTGAACTCACAGACAGAAAGTAATGCAGGTGGACCGCAGAGACCGGAAGTAGTACATGTGGAACGCACATACAGGAAGTAATACCGGAAGTTATTAGGAACCCGGAAGTTAAATGGAACGCACATTGTGCGGTGACGTGAAACGCAAACAGTTCTCACCGAGAGTGACCCGGAAAGGGGAGGAGCCCGGGGGTAACCGAGAGCGAGCGAGAGGTGCGCGATACTGCATGGTAAATAGCGCGAGTCTAGTCATAGACTGACACACTGAGTGTTCACTCACCCCCTCTGCCTTCACTCACCTCCAGCCTTCACTCACCCCCTCTGCCTTCACTCACCCCCTCTGCCTTCACTCACCCCCTCTGCCTTCACTCACCCCCTCTGCCTTCACTCACCCCCTCTGCCTTCACTCACCCCCTCTGCCTTCACTCACACCCTCTGCCCCTCTGCATTCACTCACACCCCCTGCATTCACTCACCCCCTCTGCCCCTCTGCCTTCACTCACACCCTCTGCCTTCACTCACACCCTCTGCCTTCACTCACACCCTCTGCCTTCACTCACACCCTCTGCCTTCACTCACACCCTCTGCCTTCACTCACCCCCTCTGCCTTCACTCACCCCCTCTGCCTTCACTCACCCCCTCTGCCTTCACTCACCCCCTCTGCCTTCACTCACCCCCTCTGCCTTCACTCACCCCCTCTGCCTTCACTCACCCCCTCTGCCTTCACTCACCCCCTCTGCCTTCACTCACCCCCTCTGCCTTCACTCACCCCCTCTGCCTTCACTCACCCCCTCTGCCTTCACTCACCCCCTCTGCCTTCACTCACCCCCTCTGCCTTCACTCACCCCCTCTGCCTTCACTCACCCCCTCTGCCTTCACTCACCCCCTCTGCCTTCACTCACCCCCTCTGCCTTCACTCACCCCCTCTGCCTTCACTCACCCTCTGCCTTCACTCACCCCCTCTGCCTTCACTCACCCTCTGCCTTCACTCACCCCCTCTGCCTTCACTCACCCCCTCTGCCTTCACTCACCCCCTCTGAATTCACTCACACCCTCTGCCTTCACTCACACCCTCTGCCTTCACTCACACCCCCTGCATTCACTCACCCCCTCTGCCCCTCTGCATTCACTCACACCCCTTGCATTCACTCACACCCTCTGCCTTCACTCACACCCTCTGCCTTCACTCACACCCTCGGCCTTCACTCACCCCCTCTGCCCCTCTGCATTCACTCACACCCCCTGCCCCTCTGCATTCACTCACACCCTCTGCCTTCACTCACACCCTCTGCCTTCACTCACACCCTCTGCCTTCACTCACACCCTCTGCCTTCACTCACACCCTCTGCCTTCACTCACACCCTCTGCCTTCACTCACACCCTCTGCCTTCACTCACACCCTCTGCCTTCACTCACACCCTCTGCCTTCACTCACACCCTCTGCCTTCACTCACACCCTCTGCCTTCCCTCTCACCCTCTGCCTTCCCTCTCACCCTCTGCCTTCCCTCTCACCCTCTGCCTTCACTCTCACCCTCTGCCTTCACTCTCACCCTCTGCCTTCACTCTCACCCTCTGCCTTCACTCTCACCCTCTGCCTTCACTCGCCCCCTGCGTCATCTCGCCCCCTGCATTTGTAGCGGAGCTCCAATACCCAGCATAGGTATATCCGCTGTATTATCGTTGTAGCAGAGGAAGCAATAAAATCCCCCCAGTAACTGGAGAACACACAGTTCTGGAAGTCAACTGGTTTTTATTCAGCCACAGCTGGCTTTTATTCAGCTCCCAGTGCAAGGGGTTTCTTAAATCATGTTCCAGGGGCTGCCTGCTAGCATACAAATGTTCCCCCTGTTTTGTAGTTTAGTATGGGCAGCGGTATCAGTTTACCAGGTGTTCACGGGGTAGAGTAGCCGAAATTAGTTCCAAGTTGTTGACGACCATATACCGCTACCTACATTCGAGTGACAATGTGTCCGCCGTTTGTTTGCACACGTGCGTTCAGCGCTACGAACGGCAGCCATGCATAGGAATCCCTTTCCTTAACAAGCAATTTGCGGTTAACAGCCAGGGGTGGTCGGTTGTTTCTGTATTCTCAATCCTGCCATTCTCTCTAGCTTAATTCCTCCTATGACCATATTCCTCATTTTATCTCTCTCCAGTTCTGGTCAGTTTCAAGTCATTCGTAATTACTATTTTCATAAATCTAAATTCTGTTTGACAACAAATCAGCAAGGTCTTCATGATTAATAGATGCACGTTGCTTGGTGATGCTGACAGATGTATAGTTTTGCTATAAATAAGTAATTCAGTATATCTAATTTATTACAGAGATCATTACAAGGATAATTCCTTCCTCAAGGAATCATCGTAACTGTGATAATGAACAAAGACAAGAATAAAGTGGCTGAGAGGATCTCTGAATTCACCCTGGAGATCATCTACCTGCTGACTGGAGAGGTGAGGGATTCTGGGTAATGTCATTATGGAGATCATCTACCTGCTGGCTGGAGAGGTGAGGGATTCTGGGTAATGTCATTATGGAGATCATCTACCTGCTGACTGGAGAGGTGAGGGATTCTGGGTAATGTCAGTATGGAGATCATCTACCTGCTGACTGGAGAGGTGAGGGATTCTGGGTAATGTCATTATGGAGATCATCTACCTGCTGGCTGGAGAGGTGAGGGATTCTGGGTAATGTCATTATGGAGATCATCTACCTGCTGGCTGGAGAGGTGAGGGATTCTGGGTAATGTCATTATGGAGATCATCTACCTGCTGACTGGAGAGGTGAGGGATTCTGGGTAATGTCATTATGGAGATCATCTACCTGCTGGCTGGAGAGGTGAGGGATTCTGGGTAATGTCAGTATGGAGATCATCTACCTGCTGGCTGGAGAGGTGAGGGATTCTGGGTAATGTCATTATGGAGATCATCTACCTGCTGACTGGAGAGGTGAGGGATTCTGGGTAATGTCAGTATGGAGATCATCTACCTGCTGACTGGAGAGGTGAGGGATTCTGGGTAATGTCACCATGGAGATCATCTACCTGCTGGCTGGAGAGGTGAGGGATTCTGGGTAATGTCATTATGGAGATCATCTACCTGCTGGCTGGAGAGGTGAGGGATTCTGGGTAATGTCATTATGGAGATCATCTACCTGCTGACTGGAGAGGTGAGGGATTCTGGGTAATGTCAGTATGGAGATCATCTACCTGCTGGCTGGAGAGGTGAGGGATTCTGGGTAATGTCATTATGGAGATCATCTACCTGCTGACTGGAGAGGTGAGGGATTCTGGGTAATGTCAGTATGGAGATCATCTACCTGCTGACTGGAGAGGTGAGGGATTCTGGGTAATGTCAGTATGGAGATCATCTACCTGCTGACTGGGGAGGTGAGGGATTCTGGGTAATGTCATTATGGACATCATCTACCTGCTGACTGGAGAGGTGAGGGATTCTGGGTAATGTCAGTATGGAGATCATCTACCTGCTGGCTGGAGAGGTGAGGGATTCTGGGTAATGTCACCATGGAGATCATCTACCTGCTGACTGGAGAGGTGAGGGATTCTGGGTAATGTCAGTATGGAGATCATCTACCTGCTGACTGGGGAGGTGAGGGATTCTGGGTAATGTCATTATGGAGATCATCTACCTGCTGACTGGGGAGGTGAGGGATCCTGGGTAATGTCATTATGGACATCATCTACCTGCTGACTGGAGAGGTGAGGGATTCTGGGTAATGTCAGTATGGAGATCATCTACCTGCTGACTGGAGAGGTGAGGGATTCTGGGTAATGTGAACCTGTAAATTATTCACACAGTCCAGATTAGAAAATTGCATGTGAAAAGAAGGGCTGGGGCAGAGGGAACTATACCTGCCTGGAAGAAGGGCGGAGGAGGCAGAGGGGACTATACCTGCCTGGAAGAAGGGCTGGGGCGGAAGAGGCAGAGGGGATTATGCCTGCCTAGAAGAAGGGCTGGGGCGGAAGAGGCAGAGGGGATTATGCCTGCCTGGAAGAAGGGCGGAGGAGGTAGAGGCTGAGGGGACTACACCTGCCTGGAAGAAGGGCTGCAGCGGAAGAGGCTGAGGGGACTACACCTGCCTGGAAGAAGGGCTGAAGGGACTACACCTGCCTGGAAGAAGGTCTGCAGCGGAAGAGGCTGTAGGGACTACACCTGCCTGGAAGAAGGGCTGAAGCGACTACACCTGCCTGGATGAAGGGCTGCTGCGGAATAGGCAGAGAGGACGATACCTGCGTGGAAGAAGGGCTGCTGCGGAATAGGAAGAGGGAACGATACCTGCCTGGAAGAAGGGCTGCTGCGGAATAGGCAGAGGGGAAGATACCTGCCTGGAAGAAGGGCTTCTGCGGAATAGGCAGAAGGGACCATACCTGCCTGGAAGAATGGTTGCAGTGTTTGAGGCAGAGAGGACGACACCTGGCTGGAAGGAGAGCTGCAGCCTGGTCGGGTGGAAAATCTCCAGAAGGACCCCAGTCAAGCTTCGGCGACTGGGGCTGAAGCGTTCCAGGGTCCCTGCAGGCGGCTAGGAAGCGGACTTAGTGGAGGTATTTGGTCGGAGTACAGGAGCTCTGTCATCTTGCACTCTAAGCAAATCTGAAAGAATCCCACAGCAGATCCAAGCAAGTTTAATAGAGAATTACGAAAACATAGCTAAAAAGAGAGATCCCATACATGCCAGAAAAAACTAATATAAAAAGAAGTCCATACACCTGTAAGAAGGAAGGTAGGGAAAAAAAAAATCTAAAGGGACACTGGACGCATTTCGCGTCTAGCACAAACGTTTTTTGTAGCTTGTTAAAGAGTCTGTCCAAACTGCTTTGCCTGTGCTGTCAAAGTTGGTGTTCTCTGTTGTGATCATTGCACGACTGTATTCAATGCTCTGATGGTCCTTACCAAGAGTAGGGATCCAGACATTTATGTGCACGTATTACATTAGTTGTGGAGAGGAGAGGCCTCCCTGTTCAGTGAGATGTGCGTGTAAGCAGTGAGACGCTGTGTCCTAGTTATGTTTTTCCTGTTCTTTAGGATCATGTGGTTGTGAAGAAATCCAGTGACTGTGTGTTAGGAGGATCTGACAGCACCCACAGGACCGTGCCTCCACCTCGCTCACTGCTACAAATGAGAAACAATGAGCAGAAGATCCTGGAACTGACCAATAAGATCATCCACCTGCTGACTGGAGAGGTGAGGCTGCTCGGAATGGGACATCATGGAATAAAACCAAGGGATGTGTCTGGATGGTGACTGTATCACTGTGTGTTTGTATAAGGTGTGAGGACGTCATCATCTTTGTTTCCCTGTAGGTTTGGCAGTATTTAGATGGACACAAGGAATCTCACAGTGATGTGATATTGGAGAACCGCCAGCCAGTCAGCTCACTGGGTAAGAGGAAGTTTCATGGAATAACTAATATTCTGATGATTACATGTCGTGTGTGTGCTCTCTGTGATGTCGTTGGTGCCGGATGTAATGTGTCTGTCCTGTCGATACCTTGATGAATACGAAGTGTACATGTGAGGGATAGCTGCTGTGACTGACTTCCAAGAAGGTTTAGTTTTCAGATGCTGTTTGTAGAATTGAGCATTACATGGTTTAAAGCAGAACCGTCCATTGTTTGTCACACTGTTGGGGAAAAAAATTAATAGAAATTTTCCTGTAATATGCCTTCGTTTCAGGTGATGCTCAGTTTTCTTGTAAGAATAAGTAACTGTCGTAACAATCCAGGTCAGTCCTCAGACAGGGCACACAATACACTGGGAGAGTAGAAATGGGTTTGTGATATGAAAAGCATAGATTGTGGACTTTTCAGAGCACGACCCTTGTTATACATAAACCCATTATATTGGTTTCTCCGCCTTTCTCTTTGCCGACTGTGAGCCAAGATGGAGACATCGAGATCCAGAATACAGGAAACTACAGCAATAGGATTTTCTATATTAAATTACAAACAAGATTGTGGTACATGTAGGGGATGAAGTCCATCATAATTTACAGTTTTAATTTATTTGTACTTTTTGTGTTCACAGAGCAATGGGGTCAGGAAGAAAGACGTCCTTAAAGGGACCATCCAGGCATTAGTACAATTTAACTACATTTGATAGATTTAGGTGTCATTAAAATGCTATATTTTTTTGCATGTTCAAATATTTATAGCTTTTGTACAAAATAAATTTTTTTGCAGCAAGCTGCACATAAGCCTCGTTAGCCACACTCCCTCATGCCAGAAAGACCTGATTAAGGGAGCTGCTTTTAATTCACAACCTGGCTGCAGACAGTCAGAGAAACTACAAACCCGTAGTGATATCCTTACTATACATCTCCATAGGTGTCCTGTCCTTCTAATGCAGGTTGCTTTGTAGTTGAGATTATTCAGTACTGTCAGTGGCTGAATTGTGTTAGATAAGTGTGTGACGGACCGCCTGGCACCCAGACCGGGTACCTCCGTCAATCGCTGCTTCCTAGTACTTAGAAGTACCATAAGCACCGCACTGGAGCACCATAACCACCGTAAACCCCACGAACTGCTGCAGCTTGGTTGGGGTCTCGCTGTACTCCACCCACCCTGAACCCAAGACCAGGATCCAGCTTCCAGTGGGTAGACCTCTCCTAGTCCAGAGAGTGAGGCAGGCTGCTCTTACAAGAGCAATCGTTGTGATCCAAAGGAGTATAGTAATTATAGCAAGTGAATATAGCTCTCCAAACATGAGCCTAGACTTCATGAAGGGTAAAACGAATCTCAGTTTAATGGTAGCCACAACTGGCCTTTTATGACAGTCCTCATGCAAGGGGCACTCCCCCCTGGACCTGAGAGATGACTACAGTAAAAACATACACAATTACATTGACTCTCAGGTCCAGGACACTGTCATACAAAATCAGATAATCCCTCCTCTGTGCCTGGGAGATAATTGGATCAGGAACTGGACTAATCTAATCCAATTATCTCCAAGCACAGAAAAAACATACATTTTTACAAACCCCCCCAAAATTTATAGAAAACGGTACATGCAGTGATAACACCACAAATTAATAAATAAATGAATAAAAAAGAGAAGTAGCAGTTACACACCCACTCTAGCGACTTGATGAGTTATATACTCAGAAATGGAAAATAGGGTGTGTGCGCTTAAGAATATAAAACTAGATAAATGATATAAGAATTATCAAAAAACATTTATTAATTAGGTAAAAAATAAATAAGCAGAGGACTAATTCCGATCACCACTGTTATACCTTAACCGGACAATTAAATACAAAAGTATAATAAAACAGAATAACAAAAAATAAATGACACCAAATGTATCCACAAACTAACTGCACTGAATGGCCGAAAAGATGGAATAACCTCAATATAAAGAATATATATAGAGGTCCGATCACTAAGTGAAGGTAGGGTGGATACAAAAAAGCAAAAAAATGATATACCAATAAACACAATAATAATAATAAGTAGGAAAAATATATATCTGTCCTCGGTGTGGGCCCCCACCTGAGGTAGATATAACCAGAAGGTAAATAAATGAAATATGTATAAATAAAAGACAAGAAACAAACCCCCCCAAAATACCTTAAAACACCCAAAACCTCCACAAAAGTTACATCTCTGTCTGGAGTACAAAAGTACATAACTCACATGAACAGAGCCTTTTCAATTGCATTGGGCAAGTTATATTGCAGGGCCCATAGTCCTGAGGCAAGAGGCGGCCAGCAGGCCCCTCCAAGAACCCGTGATGAGGTTCAGTTCGTCACAATAAGGAAGTCCTTTTTATGGAGTGAGGGGGTGTGGCTGAAGAGACACGCTTATGCTGCAGCATTCTACAATTTGTTTTTGTTTTTTAACCCTCTGACTGGGTATCCCGCACTTACTGGTATAATTTTACGCATTTTGCGATTCTCACGCGCTCTCGCTTATTTATGTTTCTTTGCGGTGATAGTTATTTTCCTGTTCTCACTAACCCTGCTGGCAAAGAAAAACATATATATATATTTTTTTTTTTTACCAAATTTGAGAAAACTATTACGCTGTCAGAGGGTTAATGCAGAAATACAGCACATGAATGAGGCCAAAAGGTCAAATGCATTAAAGTCCTATTGATGCCACTTTAAGAATGATCATATGATCTATTATTAGACATTAGTTTGCAGAAATACATTTGCAAGATGTTAAGAAGTCCTATAAGTCTTCAGAACAGCATTTTATAGTTAATTACTGAAATGAGTGTGCAAAACAGTTAAATGTAAAATGTCTATATAATATAATGGCAGTATTTAGAGGGACACTCCAAGCACCAAACGAACCTGTTGTGCATTTATAGGTTATGGTCTATGTATGTTCCCTGCACAAGTTGGCTTGCTACTAACACAGATATTCCCACACCTCTAATTCTACTCCCTCACTCAAATACGTCATAGGGACAGTATGCTTCCTTGTGCCTGTATAACATCTTGTACGGCATATGATACCTGTTCATTATTTACCAGGGTTTATAATGTAGACCTAATAAGAGTAAGCATAATGCCCAAATAGAACATTAATAGATAGTGAACTGAGGGAGGGGTTGATATACGTAGTGAACATTCTGTATATAGCGTGAGGAACATTATCGGTGGTGAGCTGGTCTTGTGATTTGCCTATATGGTAGGTAAACATTCTATTCAATATCTAAAGTACAAAAATGTTAATAGTTTCTTATAGAATACCCAACAGCAATGATTTGATATGGAGCATTTACGCTAATCATTGTTACATTAATTTCCAACAGATTTGTCTAAAGTCAAGACGACTTCTATAACATTTCAAACTCGTATTTCTTCACCATCTCATCTAAACGAAGAAAAAAGTATATCTGAATGTAATTCATCAACAATTTTTAATTCCGGCTCAGAGAATTGTGAGAGGGATATTTCTGACCCATCAGGCCATCTCGTCAAAGACAATTTTACAGATATTGACATTTATACGTCATCAGACCATATACAGACAGAATATCCATCTACTCATCTTAAAGATGATTTATCATCATGTGAAGAAGGAAATCTCACAGACACAGACATGTACACACCCACAGAACAGACAGAATATCTATCTACTCTTATTAAAGACGAATCTTCATCATGTGAAGAAGGAAATCTCACAGACACAGATATTTACACACCCACAACACAGACAGAATATCCATCTACCCATATAAAGGAGGAACCAACTTCATGTGAAGAAGAAAATCTCAGAGATATTTATACACAGATACAAAATACACCAAAAGTATATACATCTACTATTAATGAGAAATTGACCTCATTTGAAAAGGGGAATCTCACAAATATTGACATATATTCTCTCACGGAGCATTCACAGACACATATCAACCAGGAATCATTGTCCTGCGAACAACTGAACATCACAGAGGTGGAATGTCATAAAATCACAGAACATACACCGTTACCTATTGATGTGTATAACAGTACTTCAAAGGATGAAAATAGCATTCTGTCTCTAATTCAAGACCATGATAATGCAAATTATAACAATAATTTAATTTATGCTGCACACTTGAGGACAGACAGCATGTATAACTGTCCTGAGGTTTGCTTTACTAGTAATGTGGATTTCAGGAAACATCAAGTTGTTCATAAAGGAAAGAAACTGTCTTGTTCTGAATGTGGAAAAAAATTCTCTTTTAAATCGCAGTTGAGTAGACACCAGATAATTCACTCGGGGGAGAAACCCTACTCGTGCATTGACTGTGGGAAATCGTTTGTTCAAAAATGGAACCTTCTTCTACATCAGAGAAGTCACACAGGTGAAAAGCCATTTTCCTGCTCCGAATGCAGGAAATACTTCACTCAGAAGTCAAACCTCATTAGACATCAGAAAACTCACACGGGAGAGAAACCCTTCCAATGCCTGGAGTGCGATAGTCGTTTCATTCACCGATCTGATCTTCTCATACACCAGAGAGCTCACACTGGAGAAAAGCCATTTGCTTGCACTGAATGCGGTAAATGTTTTTCTCAGAAGTCAGTCTTGGTTAATCATCAAAAGATTCACACTGGTGAGAAGCCATTTTCATGTTCTGTGTGCAGGAAAGACTTCCTGCACAAATCAGATCTCAAGATACATCAGCGAATTCATACTGGAGAAAAACCGTTTGCTTGTTCTATATGTGGTAAACGTTTTAAGGTAAAGTCTCAACTCGTCTCGCATCACAAAGTTCACAGAATAGAGAAACCATTCTCTAGCTCAGAATGTGGTTAATGTCAAACAGGGGTGTAGCGGAGCCCTAGTCCTAGCAGGGACTCTTCATTCAAAGTACAATCAGGCACAAGAAAAACACCAAAGGAATATCCCACCTCCTCCCCAGTAACTGGACGATACACATTTCTGGGAGTACAACTGAACTGAGGTTTATTTGGTCACACATGGCTTTTATGCACAGACCCCTACAGGGGTTTTCCAACACAATACAACAGGGGGGTTTCAATCAGAGGGGTAACTAAAAAACACGGGGCCCCGGTGCGAAAATTGCCCCCATACATCAACCTCCCAGCCCATACTTCCCCATCCCCCTACATGTCCCTGACCCCCTCACACATGCAGACAAACAGACATGTAGAGAGACACGCACTAACAGACACTCATATACACACACACACACACATTCAAACACACTTACAGACACACACAAATTATTAATATTAAATGTCCACCCAGCCTCCCTGCCTTGAGAGCTGGCATGGATCTGCCCCTGGGGTCCAGTGGGGCTTCAGTGCGGCGGGCGATTGAGTTCCTGTCAGACGCGGCGAGCGAGCTGTGATCTCTCTGATCTGCTCCCTCGCGGGCCGTTTGCTGATGCCGAGAGACGGAATATGACATCATATTCCGGCTCCCGGCATCAGCAAACTGTGCGCGACGGAGCAGAACAGAGAGATCACAGCTCCCTCACCGCATCTGACAGGAACTCAGCCGACAGCGGGGGGTCCATTAGGTGGCCAGCAGGCAACCTCTTGGGGCCCCCCCATGACAGGGGGAACACAGGGGGCGGTATCTACGCGGCTCACGGTCGCAAGGGTTGTGGCTGCAGCCGGACCCCCTGCAGTGAGGGGCCGGTCGCAGCTGCAACCCCTGCGACCGTGGTAGGTACGCCACTGGTTTCAAACCCCAAATCCTCTGTTCCTGAGAGATAATTGTGTGAGAAAAACTCTTTAATCATCTCTCAGGTACAGAAGAATCTACAATAATTCCAAACACCCCCCAAAACACATTTTAATATTTCATTGTTGCACTATATTCCATTTTGTGTAATTTGGCAGCCTGGTAGAGGTGGTATTGTCAATTCCAAAAGGGGTTAATTGGATTGTCTGAGAGATCGGAGCTTACAGCCCAAATTCCTCTTTGAAGCTGCGACCCCCCACAGAGCTACTCTGCAATGTGTGAGAAGTCACATCTAAGTAGCCTGGAAGTCTAGTTTCTGTACAAACTAACTCTCACATCTGCCATATGTCTTGATTCCTCTCTTAGATAAGGAGTCATTTGATCTCAGCAAGCCTTGTGTTTCAGTATCATATCCAAAAGAGACATTAAAAGGACACTATAGTCACTAAACAACTTTAGCTTAATGAAGTAGTTTTGGTGTATAGAACATGCCCCTGCAGTCTCACTGCTCAATTGTCTGCTATTTAGCAGTTTAATCACGTTGTTTATGCAGCCCTAATCACGCCTCCCTGCATGTGACTTACAGCCTTCCTAAACACTTCCTGTATGAAGTCATCTAATGTTTATACTTCCTTTATTGTAAATTGTTTAATTTATAATTTCACATCTCCTGCTCTGTAAATGTCTTTCTAGATCCTGCCGGAGCCTCCTGTATGTAATTTAAGTTCAATTTACAGAGCAGGAGAAAAACATGTTTAAAAGTAAGTTACATGTGATTGAAAATGAAACCATTTTGTTTACATGCAGGCTCTTTCAGTCACAGCCGTGGGAGGTGTGGCTAGGGCTGTATAAATTGAAACAAAAGTTATTTAACACCTAAATGGCAGTAGATAGAGCAGTGAAACTTCAGAGGCATGACCTATACACACAAACTGCTTCATTAAGCTATAATTGTTTTGGTGACTATAGTGTCCCTTTAATACCTATCCACAGATTGATACTCAAGCCTCATTTTGATCATATTTAGAATGGGACAAGCACAATCTTACGAATAAGTAGTGGTTCTGCCACAGACAGTCTGGCTGCAGGCATGAGGCTCCTGGATCTCCTCCTGACCGTGATTATAGCTCCTGTAGGAGCAGATGGAAAACAATAAGCAGGCAAGCGAGTGGGCACATGTGGGCGTTCCGTCACAAGGGGACCGTGTTAAGTATTTGTTACCTTGGAAAGAAGCCGTTTTCTCTTTGGAATCTAGGAAATGTTTTCACAGACATGCAATCTAATTAATTTAATGATTTACATTTTGAATAATCTTTCCAGTGATTTAGAATGTATTTAAATAAAGCTTTATATTCAGTTGGAGTATGTGTTATTAGTTTTAAACTATCAAACATATAAAAAGTACTTCCTTACAGGTCTTCATTCCATGGGGAGCGAACGTTCCGACATCAGTTATACTTTTCACATTGCAATATTTATCATTATATTTCTATATATCTTTTTGCAATGATTCCCAGAAAATATCGGGAAGATTGATTTTTCACCATAAAAATTCATTGATAGTGTGATAATCTTCCCATCTTGCCCCTGGGGTTCGAGATGCTGACCATGGTCTTGTAACTCTGCTAGAATTCCTCAATACAATCTGGTTGCGGAGATACTTCTAATAATAAACATGACCTCAGAATCTGAAAGAGCTTGTGTGGGACTTACAGCAGCGCTGGCTGTATTACGCAGAAGGTGGCCCTGGGTAAAGATAAAGCCTTTGTTAGTGTGAAGCTGAATATTTTGTGGTTTGTTCATATTTCTCAGTTTTGGTTGCAAATCACGTTTCTGTGTACCCATACCCACCACTGCCCTGAATGTCCACATTGGATTTGGTGGTGAGAAGTGTTATAGGGTGATTGCCTTTTTCACAGTATCAGCTCCTTCAATCAGAGTGTGTAGGGAGGTGTAGTTAACAATTTCAGTGGGTAGGGCTTACAGACTGCCATGGTTTTGGGGGACATATATGATTATTGCATTCTGTCAGACAGGCATGGACCTGTTTCCTACTAGACAGAGTAGGCACCACCATGGTTCTCAGCACTTATAATGTGCCTTTTTGACTTTGAATAGGCAGGTAGGGAGAGGTAAGTATCAGGAGTCTTTGTCAGTATTGTTTGTACTACCTTAATAGCAGTGCTACAGGAATAGGTTTAGAGGGTGTAAAACTTTGTACTGTCCCTGGACAGGAAGAGATCACTTTTCATCTGCCCACTTGTAACTTCTCACACAGGAAATGCCTTGCAGGAGGAGCAGGGGAAGATCTCTGTGATGCACACTATATAACCACTGCTGCTCTAATATAATCAATAATAGAAAACGGACTGGTTTACAGGAGACATAGACGGGCGAGAACTTTGCAAATAACCCTTCAAACTACACCACTCAAAGTCTAAACCTGAAAATAAACCCTTCACCTTAATCCTTTGTTTAACTCAACTTAACAAGTAAACTCCTCACATGCCTCAATACAAAATGTAATCCAACTCTAACCTTAATCTAAATAATTCTTAACAGCCTTGATGAGAGAAAAACAAGTAGCATGAGAGGTGAGAACGGACAACAGCTCAATCAGCCTGCACTTCGGTAGGTCCCCACCCAGATCTCAAGCTGGTCTTAGCTCAACTTGTGCCATTACAGAGAGAACATATCTGAAGCATATCAGACTATTAGGATCTTATTCCCTAAACTGCGAGCATTTGTAGACATAACTCTAAGCTTATCTTTTTTTAACACACTTTCTACAGGCACCTTGTTTCTACAGGCACCTGTCCTTGTTTTGGGGGGCAATTGGATTGATGTTTTATCACCCTTTTGCCCCCTTTCCTAGTTTAAATACATCCTAGCAAAACCTCAACTGCTCACCGAGAACATTTGTTCCCTTTTAAAAGGATGCAAACCACCAGTTTATTTCCATTCCAAACAGAGCTACCATGAGAAATGAAGCCAAGTCCATGCTCCCGACACCATTCACCAAGCCACAAGTTAAAGTCCCTAATACGCATCCGCCTGTCATTCTGAGTGTTATGAACAGGCAGAACTTTAGAGAAGGACAGTGTGGACGCAACCTGCCTTATATCATTGGCAAAAACACAAAAAACTTCCTTTACCTCTGAAACGTCATTGCAAGCCAAGTAATTCGTCCCTAGATGGACAGGTACATCCAATTCTCCTTCCTGCTTTGCTCGCTTAACAATATTACAAATACATCAGGGAAGCCAAAGGTCAGGATAGGCGGCACAGGTTCAGAAGCGATGATACAGGTAAGGATCAGGATGCAACAGGAGAGTCTCTGAAGCTCTTTACACAATCAGGAGCACAGTATAACTGAGCGAAGAGTGAAGGGTGTGTGCGACTTAAATAGGGAAAGTGGGTGGTCTTGTTAATTGAGGTTCCACCTTAGTCTCCACCTCCTGTACCTTTAACCCCTTAAGGACCAAACTTCTGGAATAAAAGGGAATCATGACATGTCACACATGTCATGTGTCCTTAAGGAGTTAAAAGGCTCTGTGTCGGCGCACGTGCACTCTTTGATTCTCCTGAAGTTCTTCCATCATTGTGGTCGCACGTGGAAGCAGCAGCGCTTTCACAAAAAGACTTCTGTTTTTGCTGTGTTCGGGAGCCAGCGTCCGTGCAAACGGAGTTCTGTCTCCAGTATAGGAGAGTAGCATTCGCATGAACATAGGTCTCGTTTGTACACATGAAGTTCTTCCTTCTGTATCTGGTTAGTGGTGTTTGTGAAAACAAAGGTGCTGTTCGGATGAACGTGACTGGACGGCATGGGTGATTAAACCAACCGCACTGCCTGGAGGGTCGTGCTCCGACACGGCATCCTCGTTGAGTGAGTGAGAGACGCGGTGTGGGAGCACAAGGCAGGTGAGTGAGGGGACAAGGACCTGATATATGAGAGGAAGTTATGTGAAATGGAGAACCAGGAAGTTTAATGGGTGCAACTAGTTACCATCCTGTAGATGGACATTGTCTATTCTAAGTATGCGAACTTCTCAATGTAAACAAGCTATTTCCCATACTGCTAATGGATATTTTGCTACCTAGTGTTTGGGACCTGTATAAGGATGGGGCCTAGACTGCATAAGCAGCTATTTGCTAATGAACTTTTAGCACCACAGAGGTCTGGTCCTGTATGAGGATGCTAATTTTACAAAAGTAGTTTCCTTATTGGCTCTTTCTATATTAAGTCAAAACAGGTCCTCACCTGAAGCTGTCCATCAGTGCTTTATATGCTCGGAGGCTGCGACAGTGTAACACTGATGTTTATGGAGAATCCTGCAAGATCATGGACCTTCCATAGACCATGTCATTTTCCTCACAGCTGTCACTAGTTTTGGTCAGGGACAATAGGCCGAGTTATGTCAGTGGTGCACAAGTCGATTGTGGTGTTCCAAAACAGACGTTTGGATAGGCCTGTAAAAAGAGGGCCCATCAATTTAAATGGCTTGATAAAGAGAGTGGTGGGCAAGTTGAACCAGACAGTCTCAGCCCAGAGGAAGGGGCAGCCTGTGTATTTATAGGCCAGAGTATCCCCTCCCACAACTACAAGAAATCAATATTTTAAATGTTATCAGCATTTATAACCATACCTGAAAGAGAAAATGTGTCAGTGGTTCCTCGCGGTTCCCGGTCGTTTCTCCAGCGCCACTTAGCCGCGATTCTATGGAACTATTTTCGGCTATGGGACCATGCCTGCGGTTGGTAAAAAAAATAGGACTTCCATAACATTTATGAACCCTTGAACTGATCTAGGTGATTTTTGGATATGTTGGTGTTAAGACACTCACCGCTGAAATAGATGAAGCCGCCGCTTAGGTGATAATCCCCCTTTACAGGAATGCAGGTTCTGCACGGCCGAGCGCTAAACTCCCGAACGGAGTTCAAGGGAATGCGGTTACTCACGAACTTTCCAATAGCCAAACTCCTTCCACGGCTAGAATACACAAAATACACTTTCCCAGTAGCAAACCCCCCACAAACAAGGGTAAAACCAGATTCTGTTTAATGGGGGCTCCCTGCCCGGTATTTATGCAGGTCTCCCACCTGGTGGACACTCCCCTAGGGGACCAGATGGAAGACTGTAACACATATTGGACAGTAGCCAATCGCAGTGGCTTAGGTATAGGCACTCCCCTTTACACACATAAATCCCTCCTCTCTATCCTGGAGATAATTGGGAAGAAACCCAATTATCTCCAGGGATAGAGGCAAATCGCCATTTTAAGTATAACCATAAAAATACAATAAAATACATAATTCTGAAAATACCGAATGTATGTGCTTCATGTAACGTATCCCCAGATAGCCTGGATCCGAGTGCATATTTCTACCGAATAGCGCTCAGATCCAATGTACACAGTTCAATCGCCATGGAGTCAAAGTCTTTCACAAGTCTTTCGGTATACGATTTACTCCATGGGATGGCTATCTGGGTTAAGTCCATGCGTACGTTACAAACTCCTGAACGGACCAGGGTTCGTATGCCTTGACGAAATAGAAGGGCGGTCGGTAGTCTTCAGCGGTGTTCGGTAGATAAAGTGTCCGTCATTAGTTCCATAGAATTCTCGCCGAACACCGCTGATGCGTCGTGTGTCCCAAAATGGCCGCCACCTCGTGGTCGGCATACGAACGACGACCCCCCTTACGGATGGAATGGAGAGGTGTCTGCGGTTAACCACAACATTCTAATTGGGGCCAAGAGGTTAACCAGCAGCACACTCCTCTCCTGGGTGGCCGTCCGTTCGGTAGTTTCAATCGGTACTTAGGAAACACACGAACAGAGGCATATGGACAGGCAATTAGACGAAAGGGAGGCAAACAGACGAACCAGCAATCTTAGTCTGTACAGATGGATCTGTCACAGTTGGTCACCCAGATCAGGGATATCAGGGGGATGTAAGATGGGGATATTGTGTGTTTTGGGGGTACTTTTGGGGTTTTGTAAAATATGTTTTTTTCACTTTGAGATAATTGAGTTGATACAGTAATTAACTAAATTATCTCCCAAGCAGAGGGGAGGGATTGTATGCCATGTGTGGGAGTGCCTTAAATTGTAACTCTATTATTATTGGTTTACAAGTTTGTGTCCCTGTCCCCAACAAGGTCCATGTAGGCATACCCCTTGCATGGGGATTGTCATAAAATGCCAGTGTGGCACCATTAAAATTGAATTCCTGCTTTACCCTCAACATAGAGCCTCGCCTCGTGCTTGTAGGGACCTACTATACCTGCTATATCACTAGCTCTTATAAGAGCTTCACAGCTATGCCTACTCTTCACTGCTTGGATTGATGATTGGGAATACTTCAGTACTCTCTACTCTAGGGGGAAAGGACATCTCTGACGGCGGAAACCCCTCCACTAGTAGGGTGGCCATCAGGGCCAGATTAAGAGCCCAGTGGGCCTGGTGCTGACAATTATGATGGGGCTTAATTACAGAATCTTATCGACGAAAAACACTAAAACAGTCATACCTCCTAAGCGTCATGTATCTGATGGAGTTGGTGTTGGAGGGAAACTCAAAGGATGCAGCTATAAGAAAACACATACCCATGGCTAATCTCTTTATCTAATTTATGCTTTCATCTTTCAAGTAAACCCATACCAACAGCAGTGTCCAGTGAAGCAGGAAGCCAATGGGCGGGGTAAAAGAGTAGGCCACTGATGCAAATCACATGAACAGAACTGCCAGAAGGGGCGAACATGCCCAAAAAGGGGCTCTGTCCAAAAAATTAGAAGGCCAGCCTGGCATCAGTGTCCCTATGCATCACAGTGTCAGTGTCCCCATGTCACCCAGTCCCCTAGTCTCCCAGTGTCTGTGTCCCCATTTCTCCCAGTGTCCCCATGTCTCAGTGTGTCCCGTGTCACTAGGATACATGGGGACACAGAGACACGGGGACTCTTGGAGACATGGGGGCACTGAGACACTTGGGGACACTGGGAGACATGGGGGCACTTGTGGATACAGACATGGGGACACTGAGAGACATGGGGACACAGACATTTGGGGACACTGTGAGAAATGGGGTCTCAGACACTAGGGACACAGAGATATGGGGACACAGACACTGGGAGACATGGGGACACTGAGACACTAGGGACACTGGCTGGGAGACATAGGGACACTGGGAGACATGGGGACACAGACACTGGCTGCGAGACATGTGGACACAGACATATGGGGACACTGGGAGCCATGGGGATACTAGCTGGGAGGCATGGGGATACTGGCTGGGAGGCATGGGGACACTGAGACACTAGGGACACTGGCTGGGGGGCATGGGGACACTAGGAGACATGTGTCTACCTATGTCTCACAGCGTCCCCATGTGCCTATGTCCCCATGTCTCACAGTGTCCCCTAGTGTCTCAGTGTCCCCACGTCTCCCAGTGTCCCCTAGTGTCTCAGTGTCCCCATGTCTCCCTGATGCCTTTCCCCTCATCCCTCACTTCCTTGAGCTGTAGTCTGTCTCTGCAGGCTGGGAGCTGTTGTCTGAACTCTCTGACTGTGCTGTGTAGCTGCTCCCCTGTGGATCAGTGAGTAGAGTGAGGCATGGAGGGATATGCTGTAACTTCCTATCCCTGCCTTTCTCCATACACAGTGACACCTACTGGCCGTTGCTGGTATTGCAGAGTAATCTCAGTTTATACTGAGAAACATATTTGCATTTGTATTGCCGGTAATACTGCAATACCAGCATGGCCAGGCAGCCTCAAATACAGGCTGTGCCTTAAAATACCAGTCAGGAGGAAAACCTAAGAGTAATGTGTTAAAAAAAAAAAAAAAAGAAAAAAATATATATTTTTTTTTTTTTAAATGGGCCTATTCCATGGGCCTTGGCCTGGAGCTGCAGCTCCATCAGCCCCTATGTTAATCCGGCCCTGCCTTGGATAATTGGGGGGTATATCAGGATTCCTTCTCCCTTTATGATGTCATCATCATGGAATGGAAGACTGGACTCAAGGAATTTCAAGAACTATGTTATGCTTCATTTTGCAAGTAAAAAAAGTTAAACAAAATACGAATTTACACATTTGCCCCTGCCCCCATATACACACACATTGCCCCCATATACACACACATTGCCCCCATACACACACTTCCCCCATATACATACTGCCCCAATACACACAGCCCCCCCACACACTGCCCCCATATACACACACATTGTTCCCCACACACACATACACTGCCCCCATACACACACACTGCCCCCCCACACACATACACTGCCCCCACACACACTGCCCCCCACACACACATACACTGCCCCCCACCACACACACTGCCCCCATACACACACTGTCCCACATACACACACTGCCCCCATACACACACTGCCCCACATACACACACTGCCCCCATACACATACACTGCCCCCATACACATACACTACCCCCATACACAAACATTTCCCCACACATAGCCCTACACATACACTGCCCCCATATACACATACACTGCAATACACACACACACACTGTAACTGTCACACACCCACACACACACTGCACCCCTGACATATACTGCCGCCCTCACTTACACACTGCAACCTTCACACACACATTGCTCACACACTGTCCCCCTCACACACACACACACACACACACACACACACTGCACCACTCACACATACCACTGCTCCTCTGCCCTACTATAGCCCCATTTCCCAGAGGACCTCAGGTAAGTTGTCAAATTGTTCTTCAAACTGTTCTTAAACGGTTTGACTACTGACTCTGGGAGGGGGTCTCGGCACTGAGCTGTAGTGGTTATTGTGTCTGGATTATTTATGCCTTTTTCTATTTAGATCATGGGTCGTCAACCTGGTCCCTACCGCCCACTAGTGGGCGTTTCAGGATTCCAGGTGGGCGGTAGGGATTTCCAGGTTGATAGTGCGGGCGGGCGGGTGAGAGCCGGCGGTGTGACGAAACCAATCTCGCCACATTGTATTGGAGGAGCCTGGTTGCCCGCCTGCTGCCTCTGGACTATGGACCGGCAGCTGAAGTGTTAATTTTACTGTGCAGAAAGGTTTATTTTTCCCTTTCTGCACAGCCGTTCTATCTACCGAACAATCAGCTTCTTTTCAGCCTCCCCAGAGCCGTGGGAAGCCGGCCGGCGTTGTTAAGGGGCCACCCAGAAGCTGGCGTGTGCCTCCTATTGACCTCCCTGAAGCCGCGGTTAACCGCGGCTTAACAAGCGTGTGCCGGCAATTGACCACCCAGTAGCTGCGGTTAACCGCAGCTTAATTGATTGTTACTGGGTGGTCGCGTTTACACCTAGCCGCCACACGATGGCGGTGTTCTGGAGCTCCCCGGGCAGCCAGCGATTGTCTGCCCGGCTTTCCTGCACTATAAGCGGACACTTTCGCGTGCAGGCACCGCTGAGCCTCCAGCCCCCTGGTTTTTATTCGGGACTTTGAATTTCTATCACAATCTATGTGAACTGTAGTAACCCAGATAGCCTGCCATGGAGCCTGTTCGTATAATTAAAGACTTTGGCTCCATGGCAATTAAAATGTATTTGTGTGATCTGGGTGCCATTCACCTAATAATGTGCACCCAGACCTGAGCTATCTGGGGATATGTAACATGTCTATGTTTTGTGTATAAAATGTGTCTGCGTGTATTTTAAAGTGATAGTCTGTTTCTGTGTCACCATGTGCATAATGGAGTCTGGCCTTTGTCCTGGGAGATAATTGATAATTGGGGATTCACTGTATGCTACTGGAGATTGACTGCTAGGAGTGTAAGCTGATGTCTGCTTTTCCTGTTCGTCTGCTAGCAGCTATTCGTGAGGTTCCAGTTTGGAGTGCTACTTTGTATCCAGTTCGGGAGTTTGGTGTTCTGCAGTAGCTGTGCCTTTTCTGTAAAAAGGGGATTATCGCTTAAACGGATTTTATTCCCTTTTATGCTGAAACGGTCCGTAACAGGCGGTACCCGTGCGACTGGGTACCGCTGTGACCATTTGCGGCTCCGGCCCGTGCGGTAAACCGCCGGGGCCGCCTTCCAAAGTGTCCATCGGGTGGCCCATGCTGTCAGGGCCACCCGATGGATGCGGATTGTAAGGGGGCCCGGTCAGCACTGGGCGCTTTAACAGCGTGACCGGGCCCCCTGTGAGGACATCACAGAGCTGGGAGGAAGTGATTCCCCGGTCACTCCTCCCAGCTAAAACTGAGAGCCGCGCGGGAGGAAGCAGAGGGAGTCAGAGTGGGAACTCTGACTCCCATCCACCTGAGCCACCACTGGACCCCAGGAAAAGTCACCCTCCTGCACCTTAAAGGTAGGAAACAGGAGGGTGACTTAAATATAATGTGTGTGTTTGTTTGTGTGTGTCTTTGTAGGTATGTCTTGTGTGTGTGTCTTTGTATGTCTTGTGTGTGTGTGTCTGTCTGTATGTCTTGTGTGTGTGTGTATGTCTCTGTCTGTATATATATGTGTGTGTGTGTCTGTCTGTCTGTATGTATGTGTGTCTTGTCTTTGTATGTATGTGTGTCTTGTGTGTCTGCATGTGTGTGTGTCTATGTATGTCTTATGTGTGTGTCTTCATGTGTGTGTGTGTGCATGTCTGTGTGTGTGTGTTTGTATGTGTGCCTGTCTGTTTGTATGTATGTGTCTTGTGTGTGTGTCTGTATGTATGTGTCCTGTCTGTGTGTCTTTATGTGTGTATGTATGTGTGTCTTGTGTGTCTGTATGTGTGTATGTGTGACTGTATGTGTGTCTTGTGTGTGTGTGTCTTGTATGTGTGTGTGTGTCTGTATGTGTCTGTATGTGTGTCTTGTGTGTGTGTATGTGTGTCTGTATGTGTCTTTGTGTGTGTGTCTTGTATGTGTGCCTGTCTGTTATAGTGGACTATAGTAAGTGGGCTACCTAGCTCAGCCTTCCTACTGGGCATTGCTATAAGGAAGGTTAGAAAATAGAAAAAAGGGAAAAAAGGAATTGAGGAGGGAGAGGAGATGAGCTGACGCACAAATGAGAAATCATATTATGCGCAAACAGAGAAGTCGTCTGAATATCACTGAAAGAGACCTTCGTTTGTTCCTTACGAAAATCGAACCAGATATCAAATATTTAGTCTCGCAGCATCAACCTCAAGGATCTCATTAATCACTAGTAAAGGTAATTTCAATTTACTTTATTGTTTTCTCAATAAACTTTATAAAGTTAAAAACCTTATAAACCTGCATTAAGTAGAAATAAAAAGATAAATGTACGTACCTTTATTTTTTTTAAAAACACCCTCCTTTCCAAAAAATATTCTGCATTTGCGCGAAAACTGGTGGGCGGTAAGGACATTTTTTCAACCAAAAAGATGCATTAGTGGGCGGTAGGTAGAAAAAGGTTGACTACCACTGATTTAGATGTTTGATGGAGGCTTCATAATGCCTTTAATGGATTTTGATTACTGAGATACATTGTCAAGCTTCAGTACAGACTGTCAAATGTACTTTTTTCATTAGAACGGTCTTTTGTTTACCTGTATCCTAGCAACCGGAAGTGATGACGTCACACTCTATGGACACATCGTCTGACGTCATCACGCACGTTTTTGATGAACCAGGAAGTGGATGAAGCACTCAGTAAGGTGGATGGTCGATGGAACTAGTTTTACAGCTGATTTGGTTCCTGTTTGAAATGTGGGCAGGGCCGGACTGGGGATACAAAGCAGCCCTGGAAAAAAATCTATGCCAGCCCCACAGCACAGCGTGGGGGAAAAAAAGGTGAGTAAAAACACTATTTTTAAACACACACAGACACACACATACACCATGACAGACACAGACACACACATATACCATGACAGACAGACACACACCTCATGACAGAACCACTCATACCATGACAGACATACACACACCTTGACAGACACACACATATCTTGACAGACACACACACACCTTGACAGACACACACCTACCATTACAGACACACACACACCTTGATAGACACCCACCCACCATGACAGACAGACACACACATACCCTGACAGACACACATACACCTTGACAGACACACACATACCTTGACAGACACACACACACACCTTGACAGACACACACATACCTTGACAAACACACACATACCATGACAGACACATACACACAACTTGACAGACACACACATACCATGACAGACACACACATACCATTATAGACACACACCTTGATAGACACACACCCACCATGACAGACAGACACACACCATGACACACACACATACCATGACAGACACACACACACACCATGACAGACACACACATACCTTGACAAACACACACATACCATGACAGACACACACATACCTTGACAGACAGACACACACACACACACCTTGACAGACACACACCTACCATTACACACACACACACCTTGACAGACACACACCTACCATTACACACACACACACACCTTGATAGACACCCACCCACCATGACAGACAGACACACACCATGACACACACATACCATGACAGACAGACATGCTCGCCCCGATAATTTTCCAGACAATATCGTGGGCCACTCTTTGTTGGGAATCTGGTGCAGTGCGCATTGCCGCTCGAAATCCGCCAAGTATTCATCAATCCCTGTCTCGTTCTCCAGGAATGGTCTAAAAGCCGCACAGGGTATCTTTGGCCTCCCGGTGTTCTCTGCAGGAATTAAGGTCGGCGTTGCGGTGTGCGGTCACTAGGCTGAGCTCGTGGGCCCTAGCTTTTTGTATGTCCTCATCTTTTTCTGCCATCAGCTGCTGTACTAGTTCCATAGAGGGGTTCGGCCCATACAGTGAGAGCCTCTCCCGAACAATCCTGGTCTTCTCGTCACCAGTCGTCGTCGGGGCTTCTGCCATGGTGAAGCTTTGATCCAGTTCCGTCAGCTCTGCGATCAGCTCCCTCCTCGGCCCGTTGTTTGCGTTCCCACCTTGGCTTTCGAGTAAGTTCTTTAAGTTAGTGCGTTTCAATTTGTCATAAGCGCTCTCCATCCGTTCGGTATCTCTCCTAGGAAATCCAGAACGATCCCGCCGCTGCCACCAAATGTTACGGTTAGTCCCAAGCTAGCGGGAAGCTGGACCGCTTGGATAGTCTGGATCCCAATGAAGAGAGAGAGAAGAGCCACTCCAGCTAGTAGACCATAAGAATCCTGTAAGTGTAGAACAATCCCACTAGCTATGGTACAGCTAGGATACCCTTTTGCCCACAAAATGAGTCGAGGCTGCGATTTGAAGGTCAAGCAAGAACTGGCTTTAATGGCACACAGGTATCAGTAATTTTGCAAAATCTCAGGTCCAGGGACAGCCCCCTCTGGACCTGATGGGATACAGGGACAATACAAGTGGTTAACCAATAAGAACACAATGTATCTTTTGAAATTGTTACTGCCCAGCTTGGAGATAATGAATCCAATGGTTAGGACAATCTCCAAGCGCCCAAAATACCACGTTTTCTTGCAACATACAAAACAGGATAAAAATACATAACTTTAACAGTTTCATATATAATTCGTGCATTCTATCATTCATTATGTAGCCCCGGTCTGAGCGAAACAGTTAACCGAAGAGCGCTCAGAACCCACGAACTGTACGCTTAGTTTCCTCGTTAGAAAATCTGTTCATGTCTTTTGTCCCGTTCTTGAGATGGCGGCCATGTTTTTAAGTGTGTTAATAGGCAGCGGGACCTCAACCTCAAACTCGTGGAACGAGTAACAGCTAGGGGTTGCACGAATCCCCGCTCTGTTGCTGGTTGTCCCAGCTGTTCGGGAGACAAACGGAGACCGATGGGAAGGGGTACTTAACCTGCGGTTAACCGCAAAAAACAACTTTCTAATTGATGCCACACGCCAGTCCGTAGGTGGTCCTTGTTCGTGAACCTTTCGGTAGTTTGACTTCGGGAGATAGGGCACGAACGTAAATGCCCTGAGGCCGTCAATTAGGCTGCGGTAAACCGCAGAGCGCAACTCTCTGGGTGGTTAATTGGGGACACGTTCAGCTCGTAGGGTGGTCTGCCGTTTGGTTATTAGAAAGGTGACCGGGGTTAAGTGGCGGCACACGCCAGGGGCCGGGTGGTCCGTTGTTCGTATAACGATTGAGTAGCAGGCAACCAGTTCCGGAGTTGGGTACAAAATTATAGTACCAAAGCAAGGTTCTGTGTGAAACATAGGGAAGAGCAACGGTGTTACTGTCTGTAGCGATTTCGTAACATAAACATAGCAGTTTCTCTGAAACTGCTATGTTTATAGAAAAAAAGGGTTCAACCTAGCTGGACCTGGCACCCAGACCACTTCATTAAGCTGAAGTGGTCTGGGTGCCTATAGTGGTCCTTTAAGAACATTTATGTGAAGCTCCCACCCTACCTGAGTAGAATGCTCTCCCCAGCTGTTCCCACCTCCTAAAACCTCCGATCCAGTACTAGCATGATATTTTGCATACCACAATACAAAAATAAAGTGGCTCGATCCTCCTTTTCCTACAGAGCACCGCAATTATGGAATAACCTCAGGGACACAGTCAAATCTTCATTCAATCTTCAATCTAAATTCCTAAGAGATCTACAGCAATATGCCTCAATACAGAATGCACCTGTCATGGTTGAATATATTTATCACCTGTTATGTATTAAATTTATATATGTGTGTATGTGTGTTTATATATGCTGTATATTGTATTATTTTTTTTAATATTATATTGTAACAATGCAGTGTTTTTGATCCCACGACACAATCCTTCCTGGTAAAATATTTTATGAATAAATAAATAAATAAAATAAAATTCAATAATTGTGATGCAAGAATGAAAAAAAACAACCTGATTTGCAAATAAAGCTGCCAATCCAATGCTTTTCCACAGGAAATAACTAGACGAAGGTTAACCCAGCATTGAAAACATCACAGTTTCTGCAGAAAAGCAATGTTGTCAGCTTCAGGGTTAAAACACGGGAGACATGGCACCCAAACCATCATTGAGATGAAGTGCCCTGGGTGCCAATAGCGTCCCTTTAATCCATCTTCACCCATTGAAGGTTATGCACAGACTGAGCTCTGAGAGCCTTATAAAGGCTTTCCCACACTATGTCAGCTAATGCAAAGCATGAGAACACTTCCCACATGCAATATGAGTCACAACGCTCTGACAGCTAAGTCTATAGAGAAGAATCACATGGGATGGGGCCTCTCTAGGGTAAAGAGGATGGGGGCTTTCTAGGGTACATGGGATGGGGCCTGTCTAGGGCACATGGGACGGGGCCTCTCTAGGGCACATGGGATGGGGGCTTTCTAGGGTACCTGGGATGGGGGCTTTCTTGGGCACATGGGATGGGGCCTTTCTAGGTGTAACGGCACCCCAGGCATAAAGGGGTAAACCGCCGTTTAGAAGATCTTCCCCTTCCAGATATACAGGCACAGCTACTGTAGAACACCAAACTCCCGAACTGGATACAAAATAGCACTCCAATCTCCCGAACTGGAACCTCACAAATAGCTGCTAGCAGACGAACAGGAAAAGCAGACAATCAGCTTACACTCCTGGAAATCAGTCTCTAACAGCATACAGTAAATCCCCCCAAAGACGAGACAGAGCTCCGTGTTGAAGGTCAAGCAGTGGTCTGTTTAATGGCACCAAAAGAACCTTCTTATATTACAGTTTCTCTTAGGTAGGACCACCCACAGGGTGTTACAAAATAACCAATCATACCCGTACATTACAGAAGACATTCCCAGCATTTACACACAAAATTCTCCCCTCTGCCTGTGATACAATTATGTTACACAATGGTTTAACATAATTATCACAGACAGTAAAAATACAGTTTTTCCACATATCCTGTAACTTTAAAACCATACATCCAATCTTCATAAAAATTACTTTAACTACTTATTTAAACTCAGCATATTTTAAACATAAACACCCTCAAAAATCATACAAATCCCCCCAGTAGATAAAAAGATAGCCGGAAGTCCTTTATGACCGACCGCAAACACATTTTCCTGCCCAAAACAGTTCCATGGATTTGGGCTGTGCGGTCGGTCTATTTTGCACTGAGAAAATGACTAAGTCCCATTCGAACGAGCGTTCGAATCTTCGAACGAGACTTAGTCTCCAGCCCCGGTGTCGAAGACGGTACGGGTCAGCGGTGTTCGTGCAATTGGGTAGCCGCAAACAGTTCCATAGATTTGGCTGCACACACCGCTGACCGCGTTCGCATTAATTAAAATGGCTGCCGCCACGTGTTCGTTTGTCGAATGGCGGCCACTTCGACGACTTAGACGACTTCGGCACTTCGGCTGCATCCGAAGTGCCATATAAAAAGTGTTAATCCTTCCCCACAGTATTTAAAGGGTCAGAATGAGTGACATACACTCTGGTATGGCCGAATACTGTTTTTAAAGGGCCCAATCTCCCAGGGCCATAGTCCAAAGGCAGCAGGCGGGCAACCAGGCTTCTCCAATGCAATGTGGCGAGATTGCTCTCGTCACACTAGAGCACATGGGATGGGGGCTTTCTAGGGTACATGGGAGGGGGGCTTTCTAGGGAACATGGGAGGGGGGCTTTCTAGGGCACATGGGATGGGGGCTTTCTAGGGCACATGGGGTGGGGGCTTTCTTGGGCACATGGGATGGAAGCTTTCTAGGATACATGGGATGGGGGCTTTCTAGGATACATGGGATGGGGCCTTTCTAGGGCACGTGGGATGGGGGCTTTCTTTGGCACATGGGATGGGGGCTTTCTAGGGCACATGGGATGGGGCTTCTCTAGGGCACATGGGATGGTGGCTTTCTAGGGTACATGGGATGGGGGCTTTCTTGGGCACATGGGATGGGCCTTTCTAGGGCACACGGGATGGGACCTTTTTAGGGCGCATGGGATGGGGGCTTTCTTGGGCACATGGGATGGGCCTTTCTAGGGCACATGGGATGGGCCTTTCTTGGGCACATGGGATGGGGGCTTTCTTGGGCACATGGGATGGGGGCTTTCTTGGGCACATGGGATGGGGGCTTTCTTGGGCACATGGGATGGGGGCTTCTTGGGCACATGGGATGGGGCCTTTCTAGGGCGCATGGGATGAGGGCTTTCTTGGGCACATGGGATGGGCCTTTCTAGGGCGCATGGGATGGGGCCTTTCTAGAGCGCATGGGATGGGGCCTTTCTAGAGCGCATGGGATGGGGCCTTTCTTGGGCGCATGGGATGGGGCCTTTCTCGGGCACATGGGATGGGGGCTTTCTAGGGCGCTTGGGATGGGGGCTTTCTAGGGCGCATGGGATGGGGGCTTTCTTGGGCACATGGGATGGGCCTTTCTAGGGCACACAGGATGGGACCTTTTTAGGGCGCATGGGATGGGGGCTTTCTTGGGCACATGGGATGGGCCTTTCTAGGGCACATGGGATGGGGGCTTCTTGGGCACACGGGATGGGACCTTTTTAGGGCGCATGGGATGGGGGCTTTCTTGGGCACATGGGATGGGGGCTTTCTTGGGCACATGGGATGGGGGCTTCTTGGGCACATGGGATGGGGGCTTCTTGGGCACATGGGATGGGGCCTTTCTAGGGCGCATGGGATGGGGGCTTTCTTGGGCACATGGGATGGGCCTTTCTAGGGCACATGGGATGGGGGCTTTCTTGGGCACATGGGATGGGGGCTTCTTGGGCACATGGGATGGGGCCTTTCTAGGGCGCATGGGATGGGGGCTTTCTTGGGCACATAGGATGGGCCTTTCTAGGGCGCATGGGATGGGGCCTTTCTAGAGCGCATGGGATGGGGGCTTTCTTGGGCGCATGGGATGGGATAACATTTTAGTAGTTTTATTGACCCAATAGGACTTTTGATTATTATAAAAGCCATCACATAATTAACCTTTGTGCCACCAAGGTGTTTTCTTATGTACTTGTGCTGGCTGCTAGTGCTGAAATTGAACAAATAGTTCTTAGAATAACCATTCACTTGCATGAACATGCATTCAGTTCTGAATTTTATTCAAACCGGTGCTTTGTGAATCTACCAAATCATATACTTTGTTTAGGATTTAGATGCAAAAGCACTGATTTTAATTCGGACACCAAATGCATCCCGTCGATTGCTGGAGATTCGCTCAGATTGACCATATTTAGTAAATATGTCGCAATTCAATCATTTTCACAGTTTTTTGTCTATGTGAATAACACCGACTCAGAGTGTGTGGTGACAGCATGAGAGAGAATGTGCGAGAATGAGGGCATGAGATTGAGACAGAGAATTAGTAAGTGTGAATAAGTCGTACAGGTAGGTAGTTCATCCCACCATAGGTGCTGGTGCTGCAGGTAAGTGTCCTGTTTCTATATGTGGGAGAGAGAGTGAGCCAGTGTCACTCTGAGAGTGTGAGTTTCTGGAAGAGAGTGCGAGGGAGAGCAGGTGAGAGAGACGGAGTGCGAGTGATTGTATGGAAAAGAGCACATGAGAGACAGAGTGTATGTGAGCAATAGCCAGACAGTGTGTGTGAGTGATAGACAGTGTGTGTGAGTGACAGACAGTGTGTGTGAGTGATAGACAGTGTGTGTGAGTGACAGACAGTGTGTGTGAGTGACAGACAGTGTGTGTGAGTGACAGACAGTGTGTGTGAGTGATAGACAGTGTGTGTGAGTGACAGACAGTGTGTGTGAGTGACAGACAGTGTGTGTGAGTGACAGACAGTGAATGTGAGTGACAGACAGTGTGTGTGAGTGACAGACAGTGTGTGTGAGTGACAGACAGTGAGTGTGAGTGATAGACAGTGAATGTGACCGTCAGACAGTGTGTGTGAGTGATAGACAGTGTGTGTGAGTGACAGACAGTGAGTGTGAGTGATAGACAGTGAATGTGACCGTCAGACAGTGTGTGTGAGTGATAGACAGTGAGTGTGAGTGATAGACAGTGAGTGTGAGTGATAGACAGTGAATGTGACCGTCAGACAGTGTGTGAGTGATAGACAGTGAATGTGACTGTCAGAGCAAAAAACAAGTAACAGAAGGCGCTCAGTACACGTCTAAAATCTTAAATGCTGATATAAAAACCTTTCAACTTTAAAAGCAGCTCCCTTATAAAGTGCAATAGCTCATAAAACACTCAGAATACGACAATATAAGAAAAGGGCTGCGCTGTGTCTTTAAGACAAAACAGTGTAAAATATAGCTTTAAGACGTATTTCAGTGCTTGTGGTAATTCACAATTTCTATATTATAGGTGTAATATTATCTTATACACACGTGTAAATACACAAAAAGTGCAAAAGTGCAAATATCTTTGATATATTAGTGCTAGAGTGCAACACAAAATTCGGATACATGTAATAAACGGAGTGCATACAATACCCAGCTGTATATACCCTGGATTGGGTTACTCCAGATTACTTGTGCATATATATAAAAGGCAAAAGAGAAAGATACATAGCGTGATACAGTATAACAAATTGGCATGTGGAGACAATATATGTATAGGTACACTCACAAACGGAGAGCAGATAAGTCTGCTCTAACTGTATCCGCTTTGTATATAAAAGATTCACAAGACGGCAGCAGCTTGAAACGAAAATGGCTTTAATATCTGCAAAACTTCGTAATTTAAAAATTGGTGTCACTTAGCTGCCTCAGCCCTTCTCTGGAAAAAAGTTATTGACAGACAGTGAGAGTGAGTAACATATACTGAGTATTAGTGATGGAGAGTGAGTGTGAGTGGCAGACAGTATGAGTGCCAGACCGTGAGTGTGAGTGAGGAAAGAGGCAAACAGTACGTGTAAGTGATAGACAGTGACTGTGAGACAATCAGTCAGATAGTGAGTGTGAATGATACAGTAACAGTGAAAGTGAGTGGTAGACAAAGAGAGGATTAAATACAGACATTGAGTATAACAGTGTGAGTAACAGATACTGAGTGTAAGTGAGGGACAGTGAGTGTCAGACAGAGTGACAGACAGTGAGTGTAAGTGACAGACAGACCGTGAGTGACAGACAGTGAGTGTAAGTAACAGACAGACAGACAGTGAGGGACAGACAGACAGTGAGTGTAAGTAACAGACTGAGTGTGATTGTCAGGCAGACAGTGAGTGACAGACAGTGAGTCTCAGGCAGACAGTGACAGACAGACAGTGAGTGTAAGTAACAGACTGAGTGTGATTGTCAGGCAGACAGTGAGTGAAAGACAGTGAGTCTAAGGCAGACAGTGAGAGACAGACAGTGAGTGTCAGGCAGACAGTGAGAGACAGACAGTGAGTGTGAGTGTCAGGCAGACAGTGAGTGTCAGGCAGACAGTGAGTGTGAGTGTCAGGCAGACAGTGAGTGACAGACAGACAGTGAGAGACAGACAGTGAGTGTCAGACAGAGAGTGTGAGAGATTTGATTTTCCTGCTTCCGGTTTCTCTCTGTATCATGTGACCTAGTTAGTCACGTGTTTCCTGTGAGGTCACACCTCCTGTAGCTGGATGGAACAGGTCTGTGTGCAGGTTGGATTACTCTCACTGTCTGTATGAGATCCCCAGATACAATGTATCATTATTATAATTACTGTATCATAACATTGATATTATACCCTGTACATTATTAGTATAATCTGTCTATCATTATTATAATTACTATATCATAACATTGATATTATACCCTGTACATTATTAGTATAATCTGTGTATCATTATTATAATTACTATATCATAACATTGATATTATACCCTGTACATTATTAGTATAATCTGTGTATCATTATTATAATTACTATATCATAACATTGATATTATACCCTGTACATTATTAGTATAATCTGTGTATCATTATTATAATTACTATATCATAACATTGATATTATACCCTGTACATTATTAGTATAATCTGTGTATCATTATTATAATTACTATATCATAACATTGATATTATACCCTGTACATTATTAGTATAATCTGTGTATCATTATTATAATTACTATATCATAACATTGATATTATACCCTGTACATTATTAGTATAATCTGTGTATCATTATTATAATTACTATATCATAACATTGATATTATACCCTGTACATTATTAGTATAATCTGTGTATCATTATTATAATTACTATATCATAACATTGATATTATACCCTGTACATTATTAGTATAATCTGTGTATCATTATTATAATTACTATATCATAACATTGATATTATACCCTGTACATTATTAGTATAATCTGTGTATCATTATTATAATTACTATATCATAACATTGATATTATACCCTGTACATTATTAGTATAATCTGTGTATCATTATTATAATTACTGTATCATAACATTGATATTATACCCTGTACATTATTAGTATAATCTGTGTATCATTATTATAATTACTGTATCATAACATTGATATTATACCCTGTACATTATTAGTATAATCTGTGTATCATTGTTATAATTACTGTATCATAACATTGATATTATACCCTGTACATTATTAGTATAATCTGTGTATCATTGTTATAATTACTATATCATAACATTGATATTATACCCTGTACATTATTAGTATAATCTGTGTATCATTATTATAATTACTATATCATAACATTGATATTATACCCTGTACATTATTAGTATAATCTGTGTATCATTATTATAATTACTATATCATAACATTGATATTATACCCTGTACATTATTAGTATAATCTGTGTATCATTATTATAATTACTATATCATAACATTGATATTATACCCTGTACATTATTAGTATAATCTGTGTATCATTATAATAATTACTATATCATAACATTGATATTATACCCTGTACATTATTAGTATAATCTGTGTATCATTATTATAATTACTATATCATAACATTGATATTATACCCTGTACATTATTAGTATAATCTGTGTATCATTATTATAATTACTATATCATAACATTGATATTATACCCTGTACATTATTAGTATAATCTGTGTATCATTATTATAATTACTATATCATAACATTGATATTATACCCTGTACATTATTAGTATAATCTGTGTATCATTATTATAATTACTATATCATAACATTGATATTATACCCTGTACATTATTAGTATAATCTGTGTATCATTATTATAATTACTATATCATAACATTGATATTATACCCTGTACATTATTAGTATAATCTGTGTATCATTATTATAATTACTATTTCATAACATTGATATTATACCCTGTACATTATTAGTATAATCTGTGTATCATTATTACAATTACTATATCATAACATTGATATTATACCCTGTACATTATTAGTATAATCTGTGTATCATTATTACAATTACTATATCATAACATTGATATTATACCCTGTACATTATTAGTATAATCTGTGTATCATTATTATAATTACTATATCATAACATTGATATTATACCCTGTACATTATTAGTATAATCTGTGTATCATTATTATAATTACTATATCATAACATTGATATTATACCCTGTACATTATTAGTGTAATCTGTGTATCATTATTATACTTACTATATCATAACATTGATATTATACCCTGTACATTATTAGTGTAATCTGTGTATCATTATTATACTTACTATATCATAACATTGATATTATACCCTGTACATTATTAGTGTAATCTGTGTATCATTATTATAATTACTATATCATAACATTGATATTATACCCTGTACATTATTAGTATAATCTGTGTATCATTATTATAATTACTATATCATAACATTGATATTATACCCTGTACATTATTAGTATAATCTGTGTATCATGATTATAATTACTATATCATAACATTGATATTATACCCTGTACATTATTAGTATAATCTGTGTATCATTATTATAATTACTATATCATAACATTGATATTATACCCTGTACATTATTATAATTACTATATCATAACATTGATATTATACCCTGTACATTATTAGTATAATCTGTGTATCATTATTATAATTACTATATCATAACATTGATATTATACCCTGTACATTATTAGTGTAATCTGTGTATCATTATTATAATTACTATATCATAACATTGATATTATACCCTGTACATTATTAGTATAATCTGTGTATCATTATTATAATTACTATATCATAACATTGATATTATACCCTGTACATTATTAGTATAATCTGTGTATCATTATTATAATTACTATATCATAACATTGATATTATACCCTGTACATTATTAGTATAATCTGTGTATCATTATTATAATTACTATATCATAACATTGATATTATACCCTGTACATTATTAGTATAATCTGTGTATCATTATTATAATTACTATATCATAACATTGATATTATACCCTGTACATTATTAGTATAATCTGTGTATCATTATTATAATTACTATATCATAACATTGATATTATACCCTGTACATTATTAGTATAATCTGTGTATCATTATTATAATTACTATATCATAACATTGATATTATACCCTGTACATTATTAGTATAATCTGTGTATCATTATTATAATTACTATATCATAACATTGATATTATACCCTGTACATTATTAGTATAATCTGTGTATCATTATTATAATTACTATATCATAACATTGATATTATACCCTGTACATTATTAGTATAATCTGTGTATCATTATTATAATTACTATATCATAACATTGATATTATACCCTGTACATTATTAGTATAATCTGTGTATCATTATTATAATTACTATATCATAACATTGATATTATACCCTGTACATTATTAGTATAATCTGTGTATCATTATTATAATTACTATATCATAACATTGATATTATACCCTGTACATTATTAGTATAATCTGTGTATCATTATTATAATTACTATATCATAACATTGATATTATACCCTGTACATTATTAGTATAATCTGTGTATCATTATTATAATTACTATATCATAACATTGATATTATACCCTGTACATTATTAGTATAATCTGTGTATCATTATTATAATTACTATATCATAACATTGATATTATACCCTGTACATTATTAGTATAATCTGTGTATCATTATTATAATTACTATATCATAACATTGATATTATACCCTGTACATTATTAGTATAATCTGTGTATCATTATTATAATTACTATATCATAACATTGATATTATACCCTGTACATTATTAGTATAATCTGTGTATCATTATTATAATTACTATATCATAACATTGATATTATACCCTGTACATTATTAGTATAATCTGTGTATCATTATTATAATTACTATATCATAACATTGATATTATACCCTGTACATTATTAGTATAATCTGTGTATCATTATTATAATTACTATATCATAACATTGATATTATACCCTGTACATTATTAGTATAATCTGTGTATCATTATTATAATTACTATATCATAACATTGATATTATACCCTGTACATTATTAGTATAATCTGTGTATCATTATTATAATTACTATATCATAACATTGATATTATACCCTGTACATTATTAGTATAATCTGTGTATCATTATTATAATTACTATATCATAACATTGATATTATACCCTGTACATTATTAGTATAATCTGTGTATCATTATTATAATTACTATATCATAACATTGATATTATACCCTGTACATTATTAGTATAATCTGTGTATCATTATTATAATTACTATATCATAACATTGATATTATACCCTGTACATTATTAGTATAATCTGTGTATCATTATTATAATTACTATATCATAACATTGATATTATACCCTGTACATTATTAGTATAATCTGTGTATCATTATTATAATTACTATATCATAACATTGATATTATACCCTGTACATTATTAGTATAATCTGTGTATCATTATTATAATTACTATATCATAACATTGATATTATACCCTGTACATTATTAGTATAATCTGTGTATCATTATTATAATTACTATATCATAACATTGATATTATACCCTGTACATTATTAGTATAATCTGTGTATCATTATTATAATTACTATATCATAACATTGATATTATACCCTGTACATTATTAGTATAATCTGTGTATCATTATTATAATTACTATATCATAACATTGATATTATACCCTGTACATTATTAGTATAATCTGTGTATCATTATTATAATTACTATATCATAACATTGATATTATACCCTGTAGTATCATAACATTGATATTATACCCTGTACATTATTAGTATAATCTGTGTATCATTATTATAATTACTATATCATAACATTGATATTATACCCTGTACATTATTAGTATAATCTGTGTATCATTATTATAATTACTATATCATAACATTGATATTATACCCTGTACATTATTAGTATAATCTGTGTATCATTATTATAATTACTGTATCATAACATTGATATTATACCCTGTACATTATTAGTATAATCTGTGTATCATTATTATAATTACTGTATCATAACATTGATATTATACCCTGTACATTATTAGTATAATCTGTGTATCATTATTATAATTACTATATCATAACATTGATATTATACCCTGTACATTATTAGTATAATCTGTGTATCATTATTATAATTACTATATCATAACATTGATATTATACCCTGTACATTATTAGTATAATCTGTGTATCATTATTATAATTACTGTATCATAACATTGATATTATACCCTGTACATTATTAGTATAATCTGTGTATCATTATTATAATTACTATATCATAACATTGATATTATACCCTGTACATTATTAGTATAATCTGTGTATCATTATTATAATTACTATATCATAACATTGATATTATACCCTGTACATTATTAGTATAATCTGTGTATCATTATTATAATTACTATATCATAACATTGATATTATACCCTGTACATTATTAGTATAATCTGTGTATCATTATTATAATTACTATATCATAACATTGATATTATACCCTGTACATTATTAGTATAATCTGTGTATCATTATTATAATTACTGTATCATAACATTGATATTATACCCTGTACATTATTAGTATAATCTGTGTATCATTATTATAATTACTATATCATAACATTGATATTATACCCTGTACATTATTAGTATAATCTGTGTATCATTATTATAATTACTGTATCATAACATTGATATTATACCCTGTACATTATTAGTATAATCTGTGTATCATTATTATAATTACTATATCATAACATTGATATTATACCCTGTACATTATTAGTATAATCTGTGTATCATTATTATAATTACTATATCATAACATTGATATTATACCCTGTACATTATTAGTATAATCTGTGTATCATTATTATAATTACTATATCATAACATTGATATTATACCCTGTACATTATTAGTATAATCTGTGTATCATTATTATAATTACTATATCATAACATTGATATTATACCCTGTACATTATTAGTATAATCTGTGTATCATTATTATAATTACTATATCATAACATTGATATTATACCCTGTACATTATTAGTATAATCTGTGTATCATTATTATAATTACTATATCATAACATTGATATTATACCCTGTACATTATTAGTATAATCTGTGTATCATTATTATAATTACTATATCATAACATTGATATTATACCCTGTACATTATTAGTATAATCTGTGTATCATTATTATAATTACTATATCATAACATTGATATTATACCCTGTACATTATTAGTATAATCTGTGTATCATTATTATAATTACTATATCATAACATTGATATTATACCCTGTACATTATTAGTATAATCTGTGTATCATTATTATAATTACTATATCATAACATTGATATTATACCCTGTACATTATTAGTATAATCTGTGTATCATTATTATAATTACTATATCATAACATTGATATTATACCCTGTACATTATTAGTATAATCTGTGTATCATTATTATAATTACTATATCATAACATTGATATTACACCCTGTACATTATTAGTATAATCTGTGTATCATTATTATAATTACTGTATCATAACATTGATATTATACCCTGTACATTATTAGTATAATCTGTGTATCATTATTATAATTACTATATCATAACATTGATATTATACCCTGTACATTATTAGTATAATCTGTGTATCATTATTATAATTACTGTATCATAACATTGATATTATACCCTGTACATTATTAGTATAATCTGTGTATCATTATTATAATTACTATATCATAACATTGATATTATACCCTGTACATTATTAGTATAATCTGTGTATCATTATTATAATTACTATATCATAACATTGATATTATACCCTGTACATTATTAGTATAATCTGTGTATCATTATTATAATTACTATATCATAACATTGATATTATACCCTGTACATTATTAGTATAATCTGTGTATCATTATTATACTTACTATATCATAACATTGATATTATACCCTGTACATTATTAGTATAATCTGTGTATCATTATTATAATTACTATATCATAACATTGATATTATACCCTGTACATTATTAGTATAATCTGTGTATCATTATTATAATTACTATATCATAACATTGATATTATACCCTGTACATTATTAGTATAATCTGTGTATCATTATTATAATTACTATATCATAACATTGATATTATACCCTGTACATTATTAGTATAATCTGTGTATCATTATTACAATTACTATATCATAACATTGATATTATACCCTGTACATTATTAGTATAATCTGTGTATCATTATTATAATTACTGTATCATAACATTGATATTATACCCTGTTATAATTACTGTATCATAACATTGATATTATACCCTGTGCATTATTAGTATAATCTGTGTATCATTATTATACTTACTATATCATAACATTGATATTATACCCTGTACATTATTAGTATAATCTGTGTATCATTATTATACTTACTATATCATAACATTGATATTATACCCTGTACATTATTAGTATAATCTGTGTATCATTATTATAATTACTATATCATAACATTGATATTATACCCTGTACATTATTATAATTACTATATCATAACATTGATATTATACCCTGTACATTATTAGTATAATCTGTGTATCATTATTATAATTACTATATCATAACATTGATATTATACCCTGTACATTATTAGTATAATCTGTGTATCATTATTATAATTACTATATCATAACATTGATATTATACCCTGTACATTATTAGTATAATCTGTGTATCATTATTATAATTACTATATCATAACATTGATATTATACCCTGTACATTATTATAATTACTATATCATAACATTGATATTATACCCTGTACATTATTATAATTACTATATCATAACATTGATATTATACCCTGTACATTATTAGTATAATCTGTGTATCATTATTATAATTACTATATCATAACATTGATATTATACCCTGTACATTATTAGTATAATCTGTGTATCATTATTATAATTACTACCATCTAGCCCCCCTGGTTCCCTCATGCCTCCCTAAAAATAGAAAACTTACTTGTATTCAAGCCTGAAGCTGCTAGCTCTGGCTCGGTTTCCTTTAGATCTGCCCACTGCCTGCTGACATAAGCAGAAGTGGTGGCCTGGTCCAATCACAATGCTTCTCCATAGGATTGGCTGAGACTGAATTGTGCTGGCTCTGCCCCTGATCTTCCTCCTTGTCAAACACAGCCCTGGCCAATCAGCATCTCCTCATAGAGATGAATTGAATCAATGAATCTCTATGGGGAAAGTTCAGTGTCTGCATGCAGAGGGAGGAGATACTGAATGTTTGGATGCATTTTAGGCAGCCATGACCCAGGAAGGATCTCTAACAGCCATCTGAGGAGTGGCCAGTGACGTTATCCCTAGGCTGTAATGTAAACACTGCATTTTCTCTGAAAAGACAGTGTTTACAGCAAAAAGCCTGAAGGTAATGATTCTACTCACCAGAACAAATTCAATAAGCTGTAGTTGTTCTGGTGACTATAGTGTCCCTATATTATAACCTGTATAATATTATTATAGCCTGTACATCAAGCATGTCAAACTCAGGCTAACACAGGCCAAATAAATAAGGTTTAGGTTTGTGTGGTCTAAAAAAAAAAAAAAGAGTTTGACACAGCTTCCTGCCCCCCCCCCACCCCACCCTTATACACTGCCCTCTACCCACAATCTAATACACAGCTTCCTGCGCCCCCCCCCTCTAATACACCACCCTCTCCCCACAATATAATACACAGCTTCCTGCGCCCTTCCCCCTAATACAATTCCCTCTCCCCACAATCTAATACACAGCTTCCTGCCCCCCCTCTAATACAATGCCCTCTACCCACAATCTAATACACAGCTTCCTGCGCCCCCCCCCCTCTAATACACCACCCTCTCCCCACAATATAATACACAGCTTCCTGCGCCCTTCCCCCTAATACAATTCCTTCTCCCCACAATCTAATACACAGCTTCCTGCGCCCCCTCTAATACACCACCCTGTCCCAACAATCTAATACACAGCTTCCTGCGCCCCCCCTCTAATACACCACCCTCTCCCCACAATATAATACACAGCTTCCTGTGCCCTTCCCCCTAATACAATTCCCTCTCCCCACAATCTAATACACAGCTTCCTGCGCCCTTCCCCCTAATACAATGCCCTCTCCCCACAATCTAATACACAGCTTCCTGCGCCCTTCCCCCTAATACAATGCCCTCTCCCCACAATCTAATGCACAGCTTCCTGCGCCCTTCCCCCTAATACAATGCCTTCTCCCCACAATCTAATACACAGCTTCCTGCGCCCCCCCTCTAATACACCGCCCTCTCCCTACAATCTAATACACAGCTTCCTGCCCCCTCTAATACACTTCCCTCTCCCCACAATCTAATACACAGCTTCCTGCGCCCCCCTCTAATACGCTGCCCTCTCCCCACAATCTAACACACAGCTTCCTGCGCCCCCCCTCTAATACACTTCCCTCTCCCCACAATCTAATTCACAACTTCCTGCGCCCCCCCTCTAATACACTGCCCTCTCCCCACAATCTAATACACAGCTTCCTGCGCCCCCTCTAATACACTTCATTCTCCCCACAATCTAATACACAGCTTCCTGCCCCCTCTAATACACTGCCCTCTATCCACAATCTAATACACAGCTTCCTGCCCCCCCCTCTAATACACTCCTCTCCCCACAATCTAATACACAGCTTCCTGCCCCCCCTCTAATACATTGCCCTCTCCCCACAATCTAATACACAGCTTCCTGCCCCCTCTAATACACTGCCCTCTCCCCACAATCTAATACACAGCTTCCTGCGCCCCCTCTAATACACTCCTCTCCCCACAATCTAATACACAGCTTCCTGCCCCCCCTCTAATACAATGCCCTCTCCCCACAATCTAATACACAGCTTCCTGCGCCCCCCCAATACACTGCCCTCTCCCCACAATCTAATACACAGCTTCCTGCGCCCCCTCTAATACAATGCCCTCTCCCCACAATCTAATACACAGCTTCCTGCGCCCCCCCAATACACTACCCTCTCCCCACAATCTAATACACAGCTTCCTGCGCCCCCTCTAATACAATGCCCTCTCCCCACAATCTAATACACAGCTTCCTGCGCCCCCCCAATACACTGCCCTCTCCCCACAATCTAATACACAGCTTCCTGCGCCCCCTCTAATACAATGCCCTCTCCCCACAATCTAATACACAGCTTCCTGCGCCCCGCCAATACACTGCCCTCTATCCACAATCTAATACACAGCTTCCTGCGCCCCCTCTAATACACTCCTCTCCCCACAATCTAATACACAGCTTCCTGCCCCCCCTCTAATACATTGCCCTCTATCCACAATCTAATACACAGCTTCCTGCCCCCTCTAATACACTTCCCTCTCCCCACAATCTAATACACAGCTTCCTGCCCCCTCTAATACACTGCCCTCTATCCACAATCTAATACACAGCTTCCTGCCCCCTCTAATACACTGCCCTCTCCCCACAATCTAACACACAGCTTCCTGCCCCCCCTCTAATACACTGCCCTCTCCCCACAATCTAATACACAGCTTCCTGCGCCCCCTCTAATACAATGCCCTCTCCCCACAATCTAATACACAGCTTCCTGCGCCCCCCCAATACACTGCCCTCTCCCCACAATCTAATACACAGCTTCCTGCGCCCCCTCTAATACAATGCCCTCTCCCCACAATCTAATACACAGCTTCCTGCGCCCCCCCAATACACTGCCCTCTATCCACAATCTAATACACAGCTTCCTGCGCCCCCTCTAATACACTCCTCTCCCCACAATCTAATACACAGCTTCCTGCCCCCCCTCTAATACATTGCCCTCTATCCACAATCTAATACACAGCTTCCTGCCCCCCCTCTAATACAATGCCCTCTCCCCACAATCTAATACACAGCTTCCTGCGCCCCCCCCCCTCTAATACACTTCCCTCTCCCCACAATCTAATACACAGCTTCCTGCCCCCTCTAATACACTGCCCTCTCCCCACAATCTAATACACAGCTTCCTGCGCCCCCCCCTCTAATACACTTCCCTCTCCCCACAATCTAATACACAGCTTCCTGCCCCCTCTAATACACTGCCCTCTCCCCACAATCTAATACACAGCTTCCTGCCCCCCCTCTAATACACTGCCCTCTCCCCACAATCTAATACACAGCTTCCTGCGCCCCCTCTAATACACTGCCCTCTCCCCACAATCTAATACACAGCTTCCTGCCCCCCTCTAATACACTGCCCTCTCCCCACAATCTAATACACAGCTTCCTGCCCCCTCTAATACACTGCCCTCTCCCCACAATCTAATACACAGCTTCCTGCCCCCCTCTAATACACTGCCCTCTCCCCACAATCTAATACACAGCTTCCTGCGCCCCCTCTAATACACTTCCCTGTCCCCACAATCTAATACACAGCTTCCTGCGCCCCCTCTAATACACTGCCCTCTCCCCACAATCTTATACCAATTTAACAGACTGCCCCCACTCCCACCACTTTTATTTAATACACTGCCTCCTGCGGCCCCCGCCCCCTGTATATTAATATAGTAACCTATCAATGCGTGGCAGTTAGTATGTGTAATACAAGAATATGCAGTATATATATTATGACTATAACCGGTTTAATGCACATTGTTTGAATTTACTTGGATTCATTCACTTCTACACTGCCTCTACTCTGCCTCTCCTCATACCTCCCCCTCACTGTCACTGCCTATCCTCATACCTTCCCCTCACCGTCACTGCCTCTCCTCATACCTCCCCCTCACTGTCACTGCCTCTCCTCATACCTCCCCCTCACTGTCACTGCCTATCCTCATACCTCCCCCTCACTGTCACTGCCTATCCTCATACCTTCCCCTCACCGTCACTGCCTCTCCTCATACCTTCCCCTCACCGTCACTGCCTCTCCTCATACCTTTCCCTCATCATCTCTGCCTCTCCTCATACCTTCCTCTCACCATCACTGCCTCTCCTCATACCTTCCTCTCACCGTCACTGCCTCTCCTCATACCTTCCCCTCACCATCACTGCCTCTCCTCATACCTTCCTCTCACCATCACTGCCTCTCCTCATACCTTCCTCTCACCATCACTGCCTCTCGTCATACCTTTCCCTCACCGTCACTGCCTATCCTCATACCTTCCTCTCACCGTCACTGCCTCTCCTCATACCTTCCCCTCATCATCATTGCCTCTCCTCATACCTTCCCCTCACCGTCTCTGCCTCTGCTCATACCTTCCTCTCACCGTCACTGCCTCTCGTCATACCTTCTTCTCACCATCTCTGACTCTCGTCATACCTTCCCCTCACCGTCACTGCCTCTCGTCATACCTTCTTCTCACCACCTCTGCCTCTCCTCATACCTTCCCCTCACCGTCACTGCCTCTCCTCAAACCTTCCTCTCACCATCACTGCATCTCCTCATACCTTCCCCTCACCGTCACTGTCTCTCCTCATACCTTCCTCTCACTGTCACTGCCTCTCCTCAAACCTTCCTCTCACCATCACTGCATCTAATCATACCTTCCCCACACCGTCACTGCATCTCCTCATACCTTCCCCACACCGTCACTGCCTCTCCTCATACCTTTCTCTCACCATCACTGCCTCTCCTCATACCTTCCTCTCACCATCTCTGACTCTCCTCATACCTTCCTCTCACCATCTCTGCCTCTCCTCATACCTTCCCCTCACCATCACTGCATCTCCTGATACCTTCCCCTCACCGTCACTGCATCTCCTCATACCTTCCCCTCACAGTCACTGCATCTCCTGATACCTTCCCCTCACAGTCACTGCATCTCCTGATACCTTCCACTCACCATCTCTGCCTCTGCTCATACCTTCCCCTCACCGTCACTGCATCTCCTGATACCTTCCCCTCACCGTCACTGCATCTCCTGATACCTTCCCCTCACCGTCACTGCATCTGCTCATACCTTCCCCTCACCGTCACTGCATCTCCTCATACCTTCCCCTTACCGTCACTGCATCTCCTCATACCTTCCCCTCACCGTCACTGCCTCTCCTCGTTCCTTCCCCTCGCCGTTACTGCCTCTCCTCATAGCATCCCCTTACTGTATCTTTTTATACCTTCCCTTAACCTCACTGCATCTCCTCATATCCTCACCAGTATTTCACTGCATCTCTCTCTCCTTTTATCTTCATATTCACTGCCTGTCACTGCGATTCTGTCTTCAGTCCATCTCTTTCAAACCTTCTCCTAACCTTCATTGTAACAAATATCTTCATCCACCTTCACTGCTTCCCTTCTCTCTCTACTCAAACACTTGGCCATGACTGTAACTCCTTCTTCAGTCCACCACTTGCCATCCTTTAACTGTTTCTGTATTCTCAATCCTGCCATTCTCTCTAGATTTGATTCCTCCTATGACCATATTCCTAATTTTATCTCTCTCCAGTTCTGGTCCGTTTCAAGTCATTCCTAATTACCATTTCCATAAAGCTAAATTCTGTGTGACAACAAATCAGCAGGGTCTTCATGATTAATAGATGAAAATCTAGTGTCCCATTTCTGACAGAAAACACCCACATTCCATTTTTCTTTCCCAATGTATGGTCATGCTAACAGTAAAGCACAATCCCTCCGCTGGGTTACACTGACAGAAATCATCCACAGGTCATCATCTCTGTCCACGTTGTATGGTGATGCTTACAGACGTAATGTACTTCTATAAATTAATCATTTGTATATCTCATTTATTACAGAGATCATTACAAGGATAATTGTGTCATCAAGGAATCCTAGTAACTGTGACAATGAACAAAGACAAGAATAAAGTGGCTGAGAGAATCTCTGAGTTCACCCTGGAGATCATCTACCTGCTGACTGGTGAGGTGAGGGATTCTGGGTAATGTCAGTATGGAGATCATCTACCTGCTGACTGGAGAGGTGAGGGATTCTGGGTAATGTCATTATGGAGATCATCTACCTGCTGACTGGAGAGGTGAGGGATTCTGGGTAATGTCAGTATGGAGATCATCTACCTGCTGACTGGAGAGGTGAGGGATTCTGGGTAATGTCAGTATGGAGATCATCTACCTGCTGACTGGAGAGGTGAGGGATTCTGGGTAATGTCATTATGGAGATCATCTACCTGCTGACTGGAGAGGTGAGGGATTCTGGGTAATGTCAGTATGGAGATCATCTACCTGCTGACTGGAGAGGTGAGGGATTCTGGGTAATGTCATTATGGAGATCATCTACCTCCTGGCTGGAGAGGTGAGGGATTCTGGGTAATGTCAGTATGGAGATCATCTACCTGCTGACTGGAGAGGTGAGGGATTCTGGGTAATGTCATTATGGAGATCATCTACCTGCTGACTGGAGAGGTGAGGGATTCTGGGTAATGTCATTATGGAGATCATCTACCTGCTGACTGGAGAGGTGAGGGATTTTGGGTAATGTCAGTATGGAGATCATCTACCTGCTGACTGGAGAGGTGAGGGATTCTGGGTAATGTCACCATGGAGATCATCTACCTGCTGACTGGAGAGGTGAGGGATTCTGGGTAATGTCAGTATGGAGATCATCTACCTGCTGACTGGAGAGGTGAGGGATTCTGGGTAATGTCAGTATGGAGATCATCTACCTGCTGACTGGAGAGGTGAGGGATTCTGGGTAATGTCAGTATGGAGATCATCTACCTGCTGACTGGAGAGGTGAGGGATTCTGGGTAATGTCAGTATGGAGATCATCTACCTGCTGGCTGGAGAGGTGAGGGATTCTGGGTAATGTCAGTATGGAGATCATCTACCTGCTGACTGGAGAGGTGAGGGATTCTGGGTAATGTCACCATGGAGATCATCTACCTGCTGGCTGGAGAGGTGAGGGATTCTCGGTAATGTCAGCCTGGAGATCATCTACCTGCTGACTGGAGAGGTGAGGGATTCTGGGTAATGTCACCATGGAGATCATCTACCTGCTGGCTGGAGAGGTGAGGGATTCTGGGTAATGTCACCATGGAGATCATCTACCTGCTGACTGGAGAGGTGAGGGATTCTGGGTAATGTCATATGGAGATCATCTACCTGCTGACTGGAGAGGTGAGGGATTCTGGGTAATGTCATTATGGAGATCATCTACCTGCTGGCTGGAGAGGTGAGGGATTCTGGGTAATGTCACCATGGAGATCATCTACCTGCTGACTGGAGAGGTGAGGGATTCTGGGTAATGTCAGTATGGAGATCATCTACCTGCTGACTGGAGAGGTGAGGGATTCAGGGTAATGTCACCATGGAGATCATCTACCTGCTGACTGGAGAGGTGAGGGATTCTGGGTAATGTCAGTATGGAGATCATCTACCTGCTGACTGGAGAGGTGAGGGATTCTGGGTAATGTCATTATGGAGATCATCTACCTGCTGACTGGAGAGGTGAGGGATTCTGGGTAATTTCAGTATGGAGATCATCTACCTGCTGACTGGAGAGGTGAGGGAGTCTGAGTAATGTCAGTATGGAGATCATCTACCTGCTGACTGGAGAGGTGAGGGATTCTGGGTAATGTCAGTATGGAGATCATCTACCTGCTGACTGGAGAGGTGAGGGATTCTGGGTAATGTCATTATGGAGATCATCTACCTGCTGGCTGGAGAGGTGAGGGATTCTGGGTAATGTCAGTATGGAGATCATCTACCTGCTGACTGGAGAGGTGAGGGATTCTGGGTAATGTCAGTATGGAGATCATCTACCTGCTGACTGGAGAGGTGAGGGATTCTGGGTAATGTCATTATGGAGATCATCTACCTCCTGGCTGGAGAGGTGAGGGATTCTGGGTAATGTCAGTATGGAGATCATCTACCTGCTGACTGGAGAGGTGAGGGATTCTGGGTAATGTCATTATGGAGATCATCTACCTGCTGACTGGAGAGGTGAGGGATTCTGGGTAATGTCATTATGGAGATCATCTACCTGCTGACTGGAGAGGTGAGGGATTTTGGGTAATGTCAGTATGGAGATCATCTACCTGCTGACTGGAGAGGTGAGGGATTCTGGGTAATGTCACCATGGAGATCATCTACCTGCTGACTGGAGAGGTGAGGGATTCTGGGTAATGTCACCATGGAGATCATCTACCTGCTGACTGGAGAGGTGAGGGATTTTGGGTAATGTCAGTATGGAGATCATCTACCTGCTGACTGGAGAGGTGAGGGATTCTGGGTAATGTCACCATGGAGATCATCTACCTGCTGACTGGAGAGGTGAGGGATTCTGTGTAATGTCAGTATGGAGATCATCTACCTGCTGACTGGAGAGGTGAGGGATTCTGGGTAATGTCACCATGGAGATCATCTACCTGCTGGCTGGAGAGGTGAGGGATTCTGGGTAATGTCAGTATGGAGATCATCTACCTGCTGACTGGAGAGGTGAGGGATTCTGGGTAATGTCAGTATGGAGATCATCTACCTGCTGACTGGAGAGGTGAGGGATTCTGGGTAATGTCATTATGGAGATCATCTACCTGCTGGCTGGAGAGGTGAGGGATTCTGGGTAATGTCACCATGGAGATCATCTACCTGCTGACTGGAGAGGTGAGGGATTCTGGGTAATGTCAGTATGGAGATCATCTACCTGCTGACTGGAGAGGTGAGGGATTCAGGGTAATGTCACCATGGAGATCATCTACCTGCTGACTGGAGAGGTGAGGGATTCTGGGTAATGTCAGTATGGAGATCATCTACCTGCTGACTGGAGAGGTGAGGGATTCTGGGTAATGTCACCATGGAGATCATCTACCTGCTGGCTGGAGAGGTGAGGGATTCTGGGTAATGTCAGTATGGAGATCATCTAACTGCTGGCTGGAGAGGTGAGGGATTCTGGGTAATGTCAGTATGGAGATCATCTACCTGCTGGCTGGAGAGGTGAGGGATTCTGGGTAATGTCAGTATGGAGATCATCTACCTGCTGACTGGAGAGGTGAGGGATTCTGGGTAATGTCACCATGGAGATCATCTACCTGCTGGCTGGAGAGGTGAGGGATTCTGGGTAATGTCAGCCTGGAGATCATCTACCTGCTGACTGGAGAGGTGATGGATTCTGGGTAATGTCACCATGGAGATCATCTACCTGCTGACTGGAGAGGTGAGGGATTCTGGGTAATGTCAGTATGGAGATCATCTACCTGCTGACTGGAGAGGTGAGGGATTCTGGGTAATGTCATATGGAGATCATCTACCTGCTGACTGGAGAGGTGAGGGATTCTGGGTAATGTCATTATGGAGATCATCTACCTGCTGACTGGAGAGGTGAGGGATTCTGGGTAATGTCAGTATGGAGATCATCTACCTGCTGGCTGGAGAGGTGAGGGATTCTGGGTAATGTCAGTATGGAGATCATCTACCTGCTGACTGGAGAGGTGAGGGATTCTGGGTAATGTCACCATGGAGATCATCTACCTGCTGGCTGGAGAGGTGAGGGATTCTGGGTAATGTCAGCCTGGAGATCATCTACCTGCTGACTGGAGAGGTGAGGGATTCTGGGTAATGTCACCATGGAGATCATCTACCTGCTGGCTGGAGAGGTGAGGGATTCTGGGTAATGTCACCATGGAGATCATCTACCTGCTGACTGGAGAGGTGAGGGATTCTGGGTAATGTCATATGGAGATCATCTACCTGCTGACTGGAGAGGTGAGGGATTCTGGGTAATGTCATTATGGAGATCATCTACCTGCTGGCTGGAGAGGTGAGGGATTCTGGGTAATGTCACCATGGAGATCATCTACCTGCTGGCTGGAGAGGTGAAGGATTCTGGGTAATGTCACCATGGAGATCATCTACCTGCTGGCTGGAGAGGTGAAGGATTCTGGGTAATGTCATTATGGAGATCATCTACCTGCTGACTGGAGAGGTGAGGGATTCTGGGTAATGTCACCATGGAGATCATCTACCTGCTGACTGGAGAGGTGAGTGATTCTGGGTAATGTCAGTATGGAGATCATCTACCTGCTGACTGGAGAGGTGAGGGATTCTGGGTAATGTCACCATGGAGCTCATCTACCTGCTGACTGGAGAGGTGAGGGATTCTGGGTAATGTCAGTATGGAGATCATCTACCTGCTGACTGGAGAGGTGAGGGATTCTGGGTAATGTCATTATGGAGATCATCTACCTGCTGACTGGAGAGGTGAGGGATTCTGGGTAATTTCAGTATGGAGATCATCTACCTGCTGACTGGAGAGGTGAGGGAGTCTGGGTAATGTCAGTATGGAGATCATCTACCTGCTGACTGGAGAGGTGAGGGATTCTGGGTAATGTCAGTATGGAGATCATCTACCTGCTGACTGGAGAGGTGAGGGATTCTGGGTAATGTCATATGGAGATCATCTACCTGCTGACTGGAGAGGTGAGGGATTCTGGGTAATGTCATTATGGAGATCATCTACCTGCTGGCTGGAGAGGTGAGGGATTCTGGGTAATGTCACTATGGAGATCATCTACCTGCTGGCTGGAGAGGTGAAGGATTCTGGGTAATGTCATTATGGAGATCATCTACCTGCTGACTGGAGAGGTGAGGGATTCTGGGTAATGTCAGTATGGAGATCATCTACGTGCTGACTGGAGAGGTGAGGGATTCTGGGTAATGTCATTATGGAGATCATCTACCTGCTGGCTGGAGAGGTGAGGGATTCTGGGTAATGTCAGTATGGAGATCATCTACCTGCTGACTGGAGAGGTGAGGGATTCTGGGTAATGTCACCATGGAGATCATCTACCTGCTGGCTGGAGAGGTGAGGGATTCTGGGTAATGTCATTATGGAGATCATCTACCTGCTGACTGGAGAGGTGAGGGATTCTGGGTAATGTCACCATGGAGATCATCTACCTGCTGGCTGGAGAGGTGAGGGATTCTGGGTAATGTCATTATGGAGATCATCTACCTGCTGGCTGGAGAGGTGAGGGATTCTGGGTAATGTCATTATGGAGATCATCTACCTGCTGGCTGGAGAGGTGAGGGATTCTGGGTAATGTCATTATGGAGATCATCTACCTGCTGGCTGGAGAGGTGAGGGATTCTGGGTAATGTCAGCATGGAGATCATCTACCTGCTGGCTGGAGAGGTGAGGGATTCTGGGTAATGTCAGCATGGAGATCATCTACCTGCTGGCTGGAGAGGTGAGGGATTCTGGGTAATGTCATTATGGAGATCATCTACCTGCTGGCTGGAGAGGTGAGGGATTCTGGGTAATGTCAGCATGGAGATCATCTACCTGCTGACTGGAGAGGTGAGGGATTCTGGGTAATGTCAGCATGGAGATCATCTACCTGCTGACTGGAGAGGTGAGGGATTCTGGGTAATGTCATTATGGAGATCATCTACCTGCTGACTGGAGAGGTGAGGGATTCTGGGTAATGTCATTATGGAGATCATCTACCTGCTGACTGGAGAGGTGAGGGATTCTGGGTAATGTCAGTATGGAGATCATCTACCTGCTGGCTGGAGAGGTGAGGGATTCTGGGTAATGTCAGCATGGAGATCATCTACCTGCTGACTGGAGAGGTGAGGGATTCTGGGTAATGTCAGTATGGAGATCATCTACCTGCTGACTGGAGAGGTGAGGGATTCTGGGTAATGTCAGTATGGAGATCATCTACGTGCTGGCTGGAGAGGTGAAGGATTCTGGGTAATGTCATTATGGAGATCATCTACCTCCTGGCTGGAGAGGTGAGGGATTCTGGGTAATGTCAGTATGGAGATCATCTACCTGCTGGCTGGAGAGGTGAGGGATTCTGGGTAATGTCAGTATGGAGATCATCTACCTGCTGACTGGAGAGGTGAGGGATTCTGGGTAATGTCAGCATGGAGATAGTCTACCTGCTGGCTGGAGAGGTGAGGGATTCTGGGTAATGTCATTATGGAGATCATCTACCTGCTGACTGGAGAGGTGAGGGATTCTGGGTAATGTCAGTATGGAGATCATCTACCTGCTGACTGGAGAGGGGAGGGATTCTGGGTAATGTCATTATGGAGATCATCTACCTGCTGACTGGAGAGGGGAGGGATTCTGGGTAATGTCATTATGGAGATCATCTACCTGCTGACTGGAGAGGTGAGGGATTCTGGGTAATGTCAGTATGGAGATCATCTACCTGCTGACTGGAGAGGTGAGGGATTCTGGGTAATGTCAGTATGGAGATCATCTACCCGCTGGCTGGAGAGGTGAGGGATTCTGGGTAATGTCAGTATGGAGATCATCTACCTGCTGACTGGAGAGGTGAGGGATTCTGGGTAATGTCATTATGGAGATCATCTACCTGCTGACTGGGGAGGTGAGGGATTCTGGGTAATGTCAGTATGGAGATCATCTACCTGCTGGCTGGAGAGGTGAGGGATTCTGGGTAATGTCAGTATGGAGATCATCTACCTGCTGACTGGAGAGGTGAGGGATTCTGGGTAATGTCAGTATGGAGATCATCTACCTGCTGGCTGGAGAGGTGAGGGATTCTGGGTAATGTCAGTATGGAGATCATCTACCTGCTGACTGGAGAGGTGAGGGATTCTGGGTAATGTCATTATGGAGATCATCTACCTGCTGACTGGAGAGGTGAGGGATTCTGGGTAATGTCAGTATGGAGATCATCTACCTGCTGACTGGAGAGGTGAGGGATTCTGGGTAATGTCATTATGGAGATCATCTACCTGCTGACTGGAGAGGTGAGGGATTCTGGGTAATGTCATTATGGAGATCATCTACCTGCTGACTTGAGAGGTGAGGGATTCTGGGTAATGTCAGTATGGAGATCATCCACCATACTATTAAATATAATTTTCAGTGTGTTACTAGAATAATATTGTGCTCCCACTGGCCAGCTTTTCCCTGCTGTTTCAATAGAAGGGATTCTAGCCACAAATAGGAGCATACAGCTTAAAAGACTTATTAGGACTGTTTCACCCACGGATGGTGGTTCAAATTACTATGGACTGTTACAATTTTCACAACTTATTGTTACAATTTACACATTTCCATCTGGTTTGCGCATATTGAAGATTTGAGCATTATTATTGCTACTGTGATTTATTTATTGTATAACATTGTTTAGCAGACCCACCACTGTTGCTAATTTCCTATCCCATTCTAAATACTGTGGTTTTGAATATACCTATTCTATTATTATAAGTGTTAGTAACGATCTCCTGGTCTCAGCAATAGGATTCTTTCCTTTTGCTATCCTTATTCTTTCTATTACTTTTTCAGCCTAAGGTGTGGGTTGATTTACTGGGATTTGAGGAGTTACACACTTTTCTTGAGACCATTACCTTAACCTTCCTATTTATCAGAAGGGAAGTAATTCTTCTTCTGGTGATCCTTTATTTTACAATTATCTACTGGCCAGAAAAGTTTAAATTTTTCACAATTCTTAAAAATATACTTTATACATAACATATTAATATAAAATACCATATCCCTGGGTAGCTGAGGGTGATGTGAGCAACATATAAAACATTCGTGAAAATCTGTTGGGTAAAGTTATACCGTGTGAAAGTTTGACCGTCTCTTCACGAGATTGTAGCCGACTCAGAGTTCCATAGAATCAGGGACAAGAGACTGTCTTCTTCGGATGAAATTTGCACGAAAACCGCTGTAAGTATTTTTAATCTGGTTCGTGGAGAATGCTTCACTCGTTCTTCTGTTACAAACTCCCCAACGCCGTTTTTCTACTGTATTTAGAAGGTTTTCGTATGGGACTTCCAGAGGGGGACCGGGTGTTCGTCAAGTGCCATGCCGAAAACAGTTCCAGGCACTCGACGACCAAGTCACACTGACCGCCGTTCGGGAATTAAGATGGGCGCCATCCAATTTTCTCGCCACGTGTTCGTAGGCTGAAATGGGGGCCACCTCGGAGCAGTCAATTAACTTGCGGTTTTTGTGCAGTTACTCAGAGTTCGAAGTTTTAATTGCTACCCAGGGTGGTCTTCGTTCGGTAAGATTACTATTTTACCGAATAAAGGCAAGTAACGAATGAACCAGTAATAAAGGTGTGGCAAACCTAGCCACTTCAGACTAGAAAACTGTGTCCTTAAAGGTTGTCCAGAACATTGCTGCCATTTTGTGTTTAATGTACTGTTCTTGCTGTATAGAAATGTATCTGTGCTGGTAATTCCTATAGAATTCGCACGCTGGCAGCCGAAAGCCGCTAGCATTTACCTAGCTGTTTCACGAACAGCTGTTTTACCGGCTGTTCGGGAAACAAATTATGTACCGAACCCAAGCCCACACACTGAGGGTCGTGTGGCACCAATTACCGGATTGCAACATTGTTGCTATCGGTAATTAAGTGTGTTCCTAGGTGGCCGTCGTTCGACTACCGACCACGCGGCGGTCGGCCATCTTGGATCTTTTGTCTCCCCAGCGGTGTTTGGTCGTCGAGCGCGTGGAACTGAATACGGCTACTCGACGACACGAACATCGCTGTACTTCCAGGCCGTTCGGGAGCTCCGGTCTTCTCCTATTACGGCTCCCCATCGGTGTTCGGTACTTTTTAACTAATTCAACGGCATTCGGTTGGTTTAGCTGGGATCTGAGCGGTAATCACACGAAATGTGCACTCAGACCCCAGCTATCTACTGAACGTCCGTTCGTGCAAATAAAGTGAATATTATTGAAGTTATAGATTTTCATGTGAATTGCCGGTTCTGCTGCACGGAGGGATAATCCACTTAACGGTGTATTTCAGTGGGAGTGTCCCTCTCGTGCAGCAGTGCCTGATGGGAGAATTGCTACAAATGTTAAGTCCCCCATGTAGTCCCTCACTGTGTTACCCCTGCTAGGTCAGTAAAGAAACCCCTTGCATGGGGACTTGCATAAATACCGGAAGCAATGAATAAAGACCTCAGTTGACTCCCAGAACTGTGTTTTGTCCGGTTACTGGGAGATTTGGGATATTGCCTTACTTTTCAGCGCTGACTGTGGATTTACCTTTAATACCAGTGGAGATCGTGGGATTTAATATTGCCGCTCCGCTACAAAAGGTAATAAATACATGAATAAAGTAGCAGGGAGGGAGAAAACTGAATGAGTGAAGGGTGATTCTTCACACCTGACTTTTGGCTTTCCCTCATCGTTGTGTCTCATTCTGTGTCCCTGACCTTGGCAAGTATTCTGACTATTCTCTGGTGTCAGGGTACCTGAGGCCTCTACCTCTAAGGGAGGTAGAGACTTGGTGGTTTATCCGTCCAGGCGAGCTGTTTCCTCCGTTCCTCGCGGTTCATCCAGCCACTTAAACACCGGCCGCGAGGAATCCACGTCCTTTTCTAGCAGGACGCTCAATACGTGACGTCATGACGCTATCACGAGCGACCTGCCACTCAAGTGTCCGATATCCAATCGGCACTTGTCAGAGGCGTGCTTACCATCCGGAGCCAGGGTATTTAAGCTTACTTCTCTCTTCAGCTCATTGCCCTGTCGTGGTTCTAGCTTGTCTAGTCACTCAGTGCTCTGGTATTCTAGTTTGCTCTATTTGGTTTTGACTCGGCTTGTTGTACTTCCCTGCTTCTCTGTTCTCCCTTGACCCGGCTTGTCTCTCGCTCATCTGTCTTCTCGTTCCCTCGACCTCGGCTTGTCTCTGACTATTCTCTATTACTCTCGGTACGTTAGTCCGGCCATTCTAAGGCCCGGTATACGTACCTTTCCACTCTTTGTACTCTGCGTGTTGGATCCCTGTCCCGATCCTGACATTACGACAGGGCCAATGGATCCTGCAGGTACAAATAGTCAGCTTGGTTCTTCTGATCCCAGGTTTGACGCCATGGAACATAGGATGGATCAGATGGCATTAGCACTACAGGCACTTTTGTCTCGTGCTAGTAACCCACCTGAGGAGACACGTACTCCTTCTATTTCTCCTGCAGTCTCAGGTCTAGAGGTAGCCACTGTAGGTGCTTCTTCCCGTATTACCCCACCAGTACGCTATGGCGGGTCACCGGAGAAGTGCCGTGGTTTTCTGAACCAGATTAGCATCCATTTCGAATTACAACCCCGCTCTTATCCTACAGATAGAGCGAAGGTTGGATTTGTTATTACTTTACTCATTGAGAAAGCTCTGAGATGGGCCAATCCTTTATGGGAGAATGATAATCCACTAGTCTATAATTATAATGCCTTTGTAGCTGCGTTTAGAAGAACTTTTGACCCTCCTGGTAGAAAGGTCAATGCAGCTAGATTACTGTTGCGCCTTAGACAGGACAATCGAACACTTGTGGACTATGCACTAGAGTTCAGGTCCTTGGCGGCAGAAGTTAAGTGGAACGAACAGGCTTATATAGATGTGTTTCTGAATGGGTTATCAGATGTAATTCTTGACGAGGTCGCTACTAGAGAACTCCCTGAGAATTTGGAGGATTTAATTTCTTTTATATCTCGTATTGATGAACGCATAAGAGAGAGGCAGAACACTCGAGATAGGAACCGTAGACCCTCCTTTAAACTAGCGCCTAACTTTCAAAATTCTGAGTTCGAGGACTTACGTATTTCTGAACCTATGCAGATAGGCAGTACTCATCTCACAGAGAGAGAGAGACAGTACAGAAGAAGGGAGGGTTTATGTATGTATTGTGGAGTCAGAGGACATTTACGCCTAAATTGTCCTAATCGTTCGGGAAACGCTCGCACCTAAGTTTCTCTAGAGGACAGGCCTTGGGTGTTTCTACTTTGTCCTCTATTCACAACTACAAAGAGTTCAGGCTTCTGTTACCCGTTTCTTTGAGGTGGGAGAAGGGAGTAGTAAAGACTATGGCACTAATCGATTCTGGAGCTGCTGAGAGCTTTATAGATCAGGGTTTTGTTGCCAAGCATGCTATCCCATCCCAGTTAAAAGAGACACCACTGGCTGTTGAGGCCATCGATGGTAGACCGTTACTTGAGCCTGTTATTTTCCATGAGACCATACCGATTAACTTAACTGTTGGCATCCTACATAAAGAGGATATATCCTTAATGCTCATTTCTTCTCCGTCTATTCCCATAGTCCTGGGGTACTCCTGGTTGAGGAGACACAACCCTATTATTAATTGGGAGTCTGGGGAGATAGTTTCGTGGGGAAAGAATTGTCAAGAAAAATGCTTGCGGAAGGTCTTACCTCTCGGATTAACTAACACATCGACTACCTCTGACAATCCTACAGAGACACAAATTCCGCCTCAGTATCTAGATTTAAAGGCAGTATTTGACAAAAAGAAAGCCGATACCTTACCCCCACACAGGTCCTTTGATTGCAAAATTAACCTACTCCCTGGTACCATGCCTCCCAGAGGTCATGTATACCCATTATCTACTAAAGAGAACTCAGTTCTAGAGGAGTATATTCACGAGAATTTAGACAAGGGATTCATCAGGAGGTCCTCCTCCCCTGCCGGGGCTGGATTTTTTTTTGTTAAAAAGAAAGATGGTTCTTTGAGACCTTGTATTGATTATCGAGGCTTGAATAAGATAACCATTAAAAATGCCTACCCGATTCCCTTGATCACCGAACTCTTCGATCGTTTGAAGGGCTCTACAATTTTCACCAAGTTAGACCTCAGAGGGGCATATAACTTGGTGAGAATCCAGCAGGGACATGAGTGGATGACGGCATTCAATACTCGATATGGTCACTATGAATATACTGTTATGCCTTTTGGGTTATGCAATGCGCCAGCTGTATTCCAGGATCTGATAAATGAGGTTCTTAGGGAATTTCAGCAAGATTGCGTCATTGTATACCTAGATGATATACTCATTCATTCTAGTGAGATTGAGACTCATCACAAGCAAGTCAGGAGGGTTTTGCACAAGCTTCTCCAGCATGGCTTGTACTGCAAGTTGGAGAAATGTAGCTTTGATCAAACTCAGGTAACCTTTCTCGGCTATGTGATCTCTGGGGAGGGATTTAAGATGGATCCGGATAAGCTCCAATCCATTCTAGAGTGGCCTTTACCCAAAGGTCTTAAAGCCGTACAGAGATTTATTGGTTTTTCTAATTATTATAGGCGCTTTATTAAGGGCTATTCTTCCATTATCGCACCTATCACTAATATGACCAAACAGGGGGCTGATACTAAGAATTGGACTACTGAAGCTCTCCTTGCGTTCAAAACCCTCAAGGAGCTTTTCGCTTCCGCTCCAATTTTAGTTCACCCCGACACTTCTCTGCCTTTTCTACTTGAGGTAGACGCATCAGAGACTGGTTTAGGTGCTGTTCTATCTCAAAGGTTGGGGGTTGATAAACCATTACATCCATGTGGATTTTTCTCTAAAAAATTGACCGGTACTGAAAGCAGATATGACATTGGTGACAGAGAATTACTAGCGGTTATCAAGGCTTTGAAAGAGTGGAGACATTTATTGGAAGGTACATTACATCCTGTTACCATTCTAACTGACCACAAAAATTTGTCTTATATCGGAGAGGCTAAGCGGTTGTCCTCCAGGCAGGCTCGTTGGTCGTTGTTTCTTACCCATTTCAATTACGTTCTGACTTACAGACCTGGGTCAAAGAATTCTAAAGCCGATGCGCTATCTCGCCAATATGAGCCCTCTGCTTCAGTTGAACCACTTATGTCCTCCATTGTACCCAAATGCAATATTATTGCTAATACCAGTCTCAAAATTCATTCTCCGCTACTTGACCAGATCTTGAAGTCACAACATCTAGCTCCCGGAAACACTCCTGAGGGAAGAAACTTTGTTCCTCCTGAACTTCAACTGGAGCTCTTACAATGTTTTCACGAAAGTAAAATAGCTGGTCATCCTGGTATTCGCAAGACATACTCTTTGATATCCAAGGATTTCTGGTGGTCTTCACTGCGAAAAGATATTGAGGAGTTCGTCGCAGCTTGTGAAACTTGTGCCAAGACTAAACTACCTCATGCATCTCCATGTGGTCTGTTACACCCCTTGGACATTCCTGAGAAACCTTGGTCCTGTTTGTCCATAGACTTTATCGTTGATTTGCCTGCTTCCAAGAGACAGACTGTTATTCTCACGGTGGTGGATAGATTTACTAAGATGGCCCATTTCGTGCCATTACCTAAACTTCCGACTTCTCCTGAATTGGCGGAGATTTTTGCAAGAGAGGTTTTTCGCCTACATGGGATTCCTTCGGAGATTGTCTCTGATAGAGGCTCTCAATTTGTCTCACGTTTCTGGAGATCCTTTTGTTCTCAAATGGGCATCAAATTGAACTTCTCCTCGGCCTATCACCCTCAGTCTAACGGAGCTGCTGAACGTACCAATCAAAAGATCGAACAGTATCTGCGTTGCTTTGTTTCCGAACACCAGGACGATTGGGTCGGTCTGATTCCTTGGGCGGAGTTCGCACACAATAACCTTGTTTGCGATTCAACTCGCTCTAGCCCTTTCTTCATGAACTATGGCTTTCATCCTTCGATTTTTCCTTCGGTTTCCTCTTCTCAGGGGATACCGTCGGTTGATGATCATGTCGCCAACCTGAAGAAATTATGGGATCAGACTCGGCAAATTCTGTTACATAGTTCCTCGTTGTTCAAGAAACACGCTGACAAGCATAGAAGAGCGGCTCCTGTTTTTGTTCCTGGGGATAGGGTATGGTTAAGTACTAAGAACATTCGACTAAAAGTTCCATCTATGAAATTTGCTCCTCGCTACATAGGTCCTTACAGGGTTCTCACTCGTATCAATCCGGTTGCGTATCGCCTTGCTCTGCCACCTGCCTTACGCATTCCTAACTCTTTTCATGTCTCCTTGTTGAAACCTCTTATTTGCAACAAATTCTCCTCTAAGGTCTCCTCGCCTCGTCCTGTTCAGGTGGAGGGTCGGGAGGAGTACGAGGTCAGCTCCATCGTTGATTCCAGAATTTCAAGGGGAAAATTGCAATATCTGGTCAACTGGAGGGGATATGGTCCTGAGGAGAGGAGTTGGGTACCTCAGGAGGACGTTCATGCCTCTCGCCTTCGCAGAGCATTTCACCTCCGCTTCCCATCTCGCCCCGGTTCCTTCCGCCCGGTGGGCGTATCTGAGAGGGGGGGTACTGTCAGGGTACCTGAGGCCTCTACCTCTAAGGGAGGTAGAGACTTGGTGGTTTATCCGTCCAGGCGAGCTGTTTCCTCCGTTCCTCGCGGTTCATCCAGCCACTTAAACACCGGCCGCGAGGAATCCACGTCCTTTTCTAGCAGGACGCTCAATACGTGACGTCATGACGCTATCACGAGCGACCTGCCACTCAAGTGTCCGATATCCAATCGGCACTTGTCAGAGGCGTGCTTACCATCCGGAGCCAGGGTATTTAAGCTTACTTCTCTCTTCAGCTCATTGCCCTGTCGTGGTTCTAGCTTGTCTAGTCACTCAGTGCTCTGGTATTCTAGTTTGCTCTATTTGGTTTTGACTCGGCTTGTTGTACTTCCCTGCTTCTCTGTTCTCCCTTGACCCGGCTTGTCTCTCGCTCATCTGTCTTCTCGTTCCCTCGACCTCGGCTTGTCTCTGACTATTCTCTATTACTCTCGGTACGTTAGTCCGGCCATTCTAAGGCCCGGTATACGTACCTTTCCACTCTTTGTACTCTGCGTGTTGGATCCCTGTCCCGATCCTGACATCTGGTACTTTAAGTCCGGCCATTCTAAGGCCCGGTAAGACGTTACCTTTAGTCCTAGGTGTGATACAGTTCTGCGTGCTGGATCAACTAGTAATCCTGACAAATATACAGTGTGTCTTGGCTTGTTGTATACTGTAGCGAAGCTCCCTGTACCCCGGCTGGCTACCTCCGCCAGAGGGGTTGCTTCCTAGCTGGGACCAGGGGAAACGGGTGGAAAACTAGCTCTTTTAGTCCTAACAAGGACTTTCCCCGCTGCATCCCCTGCAAGCTGGAACAGTAGACACAGGGGTTAAGTCTTCCTTCCCTCCAGTAACCAGACACCACACCGTTCTTGAGGTACAAACTCTGACAATCTTTATTTGGAACCCACAGGGGGTCTCCATTCAAAGTAAACCCAAAACATAAGCCCACCCGGCATCGCTGTGTCTGGGAGATAATTAAGTTCCCTCTCAGGTCCAGAGGGTAATCCCTCCCATGATCCTCTGTGCCTGAGAGATAACCAAGTTCCCTCCCAGGTCCAGTAAAAGTCTACAATAGTTCCAAACCCCCCACACACACATTTTAATGTTACAAAAGAAAGAGGTTAATTCATTGTAAGAAAGGACAGAGCTTACAACCTGAGTTACTCTTTGAAGCTGGGGACTCCAACAGAGATATTTGGTAAGGTGTGAGAAGTCACACCTAAATGCCCTGGAAGCCTGGTTTGCCTCTTAGATAGGAAGTCCTTTGACATGTTAATGCTCATCAGCTTTCAGAAAAAAAACAACCCCTTGTGTTTCAATATCATATCCAGAATGGGACAAGCACAATCTTCCAATCCAGCCCAAACATGATTTGCGAACAAGGGGACCCCACAACCAATACATTGCCTCTTAAACAGGGAGATCCCCAACATGAGTATTTGAATCAATGCATGCAAGAAAGTGGGCATAAGTGGGCATGGTACTCTGTGACGGCGGTCCGTCACGTATACACTTATCAAAAAAGTTCTGTGATGTGATGTCCTAGCTACACTATGGTTCAATTCTTGGCTCCTCTACCTGAGCTATCAGAGTTGACATTTTGTGCTACAGCTTACAATACCTTATTCAACATAACAAGCATGTTCTCTGTATAGCAATGTATGACCATTCATTGTCTACTGACCATATGTGAGACCACAGGTTGTGAACACTGCACAGCTCTATTCAGTGCTCCCGTGGTCCTTACTCAGAGTAGGGATCCAGAAATTTTTAATGCACGTATTACATTAGTTGTGGAGATGTGCATGCAAGCAATGATACACTGTGTCCTTGTTATGTTTATCCTGTTATTTAGGATCATGTGTTTGTGAAGAAATCCAGTGACTGTGTGTTAGGAGGATCTGACAGCACCCACAGCACCGTGCCTCCACCTCGCTCACTGCTACAAATGAGAAACAATGAGCAGAAGGTCCTGAAACTGACCAATAAGATCATCCACCTCCTGACTGGAGAGGTGAGGCTGCTGGGAATGGGACATCATGGAGTAAAATCAAGGGATGTGTCTGGATGGTGACTGTATCACTGTGTGTTTGTATAAGGTGTGAGGACGTCATCATCTTTGTTTCCCTGTAGGTTTGGCAGTATTTAGATGGACACAAGGAATCTCACAGTGATGTGATATTGGAGAACCGTCAGTCAGTCAGCTCACTGGGTAAGAGGATTTAATAATATGAATTTCATGGAATAACTAATATTCTGATGATTACATGTCATATGTGTGTGTGCGCTCTGTGATGTGGTTGGTGCCGGATGTAATGTGTCATTCTTTTGTATAATTTAATGGATAGTGTGTATGTGTGTGCGTGTATATGATGAAGACGTGGATGTTGTATATTGTGTGTGGAGTGCAACCAGAACATAACGTGTGAGCTAGCTCCTACAGACAGACTAAACTTGTCAAGCTACATACAAATCCAGAATTTGGCACTAAAAGTAATCATCAAACACATCTCACCTCCTGACCCACTCTGGAAGCAGTGAAATGTGACTGTCAGATTAGCAAGTTGTATGTTCTGCTTCCGGTTGCTTTTAAATCAGAACCATTGCTTCCTAGGATTTCCAGATGTTTAACCCCTTAAGGACCATACTTCAGTAATAAAAGGGAATCATGACATGTCACACATGTCATGTGTCCTTAAGGGGTTACAAATACATTTACTTATCCCTATGTATCAGATGCTGCCCAGCCAACTGTTCCCCTTACAACAGGCGGCCAGAGTTCCATTCTTGGGGTTATATTGTTGCTATATGGTTTAACCAAGTGCTTCTCAAACCAGTCCTCATGACCCACCAACAATCCAGGATTTATGTATCCTTTATGTATTTCAAAGGACATACTGACAAAAACTGGACTGTTGTTGGTACAAACAATAAAAGCAAAAATATTATCATGCAGTGACCTACAATAAACAATAAGAAGTAGGCAGCATTTACATGATATGAATTAACTTTGGAGGGGGAGATATACAGGAATTGTGTTATATTGTTATATTTTGCCTCGTCTCATTTAAATCCTATTTTTCTGGCATTCAGTTCATACGAATGGATTATACGAACTTTTATAAAGTCTTGTTCGTCGGTACGAACGATAGCCCACCCAGCCTTTGGCGTGTGCCGCCACTTAACCTCGTCACCCCTCGAAGTACCGAATGGCCGACCACCCGGCGAGCGGAGTGTGCCGCTCATTAACCGCACAAGGCGTTGCGGTCTGCGGTTAACCACAAGCTAATCGACGGTCCCAGGGGACCCTCCATTTGTGCCCAATTTCCCAAAGGGAAACTACCGAAAGACTCACGAATGGGGGACCACCTACGTTCTGGCGTGTGGCATTGATTAGAATGTTCATGTTGCGGTTAACCGCAGGTTAAGTACCCCTTCCGGGCGGTCTCCGTTCGTGTCTCGATCGGCCGGGACAACCAGACGGGTAGCGGGGATTCGTATGACTATCTACCCGACCTCCGCTCCATAAGTACAGAGTCGAGGCCCCGCTGTCCATTGACGGACCTAAAAACATGGCCGCCATCGAGGTCTTACAATCAAACTACCGAACCAGACTTTATATAGCAGAAACCTCCCGTTCTGTTCGTGGGATCTGGGCGCAATTCGTACAATTGATGCATCCAGATCTGAGCTACCGAACGATTCATGGAACGGACTATATGTTGTTAATAATGCCTAAGTTATATATTTTTATGCTGTTTGCTGGAATATAATAAAGCATGGTCTTTTGGGCGCTTGGAGATAATTAGATTGTATAACCGTTGGCCTCATTATCTCCAAGCTGGGCGGGTACTAATTTGAAAGATACATTGTATTGTGATTGGTTGACTCGTTGCATTGTACCTGTATCCCACCAGGTCCATAGGGGGCTGTCCCTGGACGTGGGGACTTGCATGAATCGCCATGCTTGTGTGCCAGTAAAGCCAGTTAGTTTTACCCTCAACTTGCAGCCTCAACTCGTGTTGTAGGGATCCGGGAATCCTAGCTTTACTATAGCTAGTGGGAGATTCTACATTTACAGGTTTCTACCGATTGAAACATTGTTCGACTCTCTGACTTCGGGAACCAGGACATCCAAGCGATCCAACCTCCTGCTAGACCGGAGGCAATCGTAACAGTACATAATCTAATCATTGATACTGAGCATAATCTAATCATTGTACATAATCTAATCATTGATACTGAGCATAATCTAATCATTGATACTGAGCATAATCTAATCATTGATACTGAGCATAATCTAATCATTGATACTGAGCATAATCTAATCATTGATACTGAGCATAATCTAATCATTGATACTGAGCATAATCTAATCATTGATACTGAGCATAATCTAATCATTGATACTGAGCATAATCTAATCATTGATACTGAGCATAATCTAATCATTGATACTGAGCATAATCTAATCATTGATACTGAGCATAATCTAATCATTGTACATAATCTAATCATTGATACTGAGCATAATCTAATCATTGATACTGAGCATAATCTAATCATTGTACATAATCTAATCATTGTACATAATCTAATCATTGATACTGAGCATAATCTAATCATTGATACTGAGCATAATCTAATCATTGATACTGAGCATAATCTAATCATTGTACATACTCTAATCATTGATACTGAGCATAATCTAATCATTGCTACTGAGCATAATCTAATCATTGATACTGAGCATAATCTAATCATTGTACATAATCTAATCATTGATACTGAGCATAATCTAATCATTGCTACTGAGCATAATCTAATCATTGATACTGAGCATAATCTAATCATTGTACATAATCTAATCATTGATACTGAGCATAATCTAATCATTGATACTGAGCATGATCTAATCATTGTACATAATCTAATCATTGATACTGAGCATAATCTAATCATTGATACTGAGCATAATCTAATCATTGATACTGAGCATAATCTAATCATTGATACTGAGCATAATCTAATCATTGCTACTGAGCATAATCTAATCATTGATACTGAGCATAATCTAATCATTGTACATAATCTAATCATTGATACTGAGCATAATCTAATCATTGCTACTGAGCATAATCTAATCATTGATACTGAGCATAATCTAATCATTGATACTGAGCATAATCTAATCATTGTACATAATCTAATCATTGATACTGAGCATAATCTAATCATTGATACTGAGCATAATCTAATCATTTATACTGAGCATAATCTAATCCATGGATACTGAGCATAATCTAATCATTGATACTGAGCATAATCTAATCATTGCTACTGAGCATAATCTAATCATTGATACTGAGCATAATCTAATCATTGATACTGAGCATAATCTAATCATTGTACATAATCTAATCATTGATACTGAGCATAATCTAATCATTGATACTGAGCATAATCTAATCATTTATACTGAGCATAATCTAATCCATGGATACTGAGCATAATCTAATCATTGATACTGAGCATAATCTAATCATTGTACATAATTTAATCATTTATACTGAGCATAATCTAATCCATGGATACTGTGCATAATCTAATCATTGATACTGAGCATAATCTAATCATTGATACTGAGCATAATCTAATCATTGATACTGAGCATAATCTAATCATTGTACATAGCAAAAGAAAAAACTGAAATGGGTCAACTAAAACAGTGCACCCAAAATCAGAATCTAAACCCTAAATAGATCTGCTCCGCCAATTAATTGCAAAGAGTTGCCAGTAATGGAGCATGAAACAAACTAATTACAGTATATATGAATCTTTATTAGTCCCTCTTAAGGGAAATAAAATAAAATAAATAGAGTGAAAAAATGTGTATGTACAGTGACCAAATTATAAAAATAGGATCATCAATTACCATATTTATCGGCGTATAACACACACTTTTTCTCCCTGAAAATAGGGAGAAAATGATGTGTGCGTGTTATACGCCGATATACCATATTTACTTACCTGTCTTGAAGCGTGGGCCAGTGTTCAGCGCGCACCGCGGTACTGGAACTTCAATTTCAGGTTCCGGTTTCCGGCGGGACTGAAAGGAAGTGTGCACACTTCCTTTCAGTCCCGCCGGAAACCGGAACCTGAAATTGAAGTTCCTGTACTGCGGTGCGCACTGTGAAGCCGGCCCACGCTTCAAGACAGGTAAGTAAATATGGGACAAGGGGAGGGGGGACACTATGGGAGGGGGGGAGAACACTATGGGATGAGGGGGGGAGAACACTATGGGATGAGGGGGGGAGAACACTATGGGGGGGAATACTGCGGGAGGAGGGGGAGAATACTATGGAAAGGGGGGGGAACACTATGGGAGGGGGGAACACTATGGGAGGGGGTGGAGAATACTATGGGAGGGGGGGAACACTATGGGAGCGGGGGAACACTATGGGAGGGGGTGGAGAATACTATGGGAGGGGGTGGAGAATACTATGGGAGGGGGTGGACACTATGGGATGAGGGGGGGGAATACTATGGGAGGGGGGGGAAATTTCCTGGAATTTCCTTCTTAAAATGAGGTGCGTGTTATACGCCGGTGCGTGTTATATGCCGATAAATACGGTAATATATCCAAACAATATCATTCACGCGGTATGAATAACTTTAGATAGCTATTGGGAGATAAAGTATTAGCAAGAGCTTATTGTAAATAGCTTCCAAATGCTACCTGGTCCGCAATCAGCTAGATTTACTAGAAAATGTGGGCCCAGCTCACAATATATGCATGGCTCCTACTGAATGTTGAAACAGCTAAGAGAAACGGTTGCAAACAGCTTATAAGCGGACACAGTATCCGTAGGTCGACTATGCAAAGTGTGGACCAGAGAAAAAATAATAAATAAGAATGTATCCCCTGAAAATGGAGACTGTTTGCATAAACCTTAATAGAGCAATGTGCTTACAACTGCACATATATTGCTACTTACTAAAGTAATCCATAGTAGGTACAGTAAATGGTGCAAACGAGAACCCTTCATTCAGTCCTCTAGGTTGTAGGGTCTTAAGCCTGTAAATCCAGAAACTTTCCCGTTGTCTTAAGAACCTATCATAGTCCCCCCTTCTTTTGTCCCGTTTTACAAGTTCGAAACCACAGAAACGTAGGCCATGTGATTTCCCTGAATGGTGTTATTTCAGGTGGCGGGCAATGGGGGTTTCAACACTCAGTTTAGGTGAACGGACCTGTTCTTTGATCCTTTCTTTAACCCCTTAAGGACACATGACATGTGTGACATGTCATGATTCCCTTTTATTCCAGAAGTTTGGTCCTTAAGGGGTTAAAAGGACGGCAAGTTTTGCCTACATTCGCAGGTAAGAAGGTACACTAAACCTGCGGTATTGCAATTAAAGAATGAAGTGATGTTAAAAGTTTATTTGTTTTCACTATCAGATATTCTTTTAGAATCACGTTTAATATACTTGCAGGCGACACATCGCCCACATTGAAAGGTACCAGCAATAGGTGTATTAAGCCAGGTTCAAGTGTGAGGGCGTTGTGGTTGATAGTGACTCGGCACTAGGAGGTCTCTCAAATTTTTGCCTCTCCTTGCTGTCATATTTGGACCCAAAATCCTTTTGAGATGTGTGTCTCCCGTTAAGAGAGGCCAGAATTTCTGGATACCCGATCTAACTCTGTCCCACCCTGCATCATAGGTGGCAATCATGCGTGGTGGGGGGTTAGTAGAGGTAGCAGGTATGTTCTTTATTAGTAACGTCTCTCTGTCTGACTCTACAGCTCTCCTGTAAACTTTCTTAAGGCACCGGTTAGGGTAACCCTTATCCTTGTAATGTTGTCGCAGGATATCTGCTTGGATATCACCTATTGCTGGTACCTTTCAATGTGGGCGATTGTTATTTTGGGTTATGCCCTGACACCCTCCAACCAATAACAACTCCAGTGGATTGACCATTTTGGTATTTTCACTGCTGTTGTACTATTCATTAATCATTGTACATACTCTAATCATTGATACTGAGCATAATCTAATCATTGATACTGAGCATAATCTAATCATTGTACATAATCTAATCATTGATACTGAGCATAATCTAATCATTGATACTGAGCATAATCTAATCATTGATACTGAGCATAATCTAATCATGGATACTGAGCATAATCTAATCATTGATACTGAGCATACTCTAATCATTGTACATAATCTAATCATTGATACTGAGCATAATCTAATCATTGATACTGAGCATAATCTAATCATTGATACTGAGCATAATCTAATCATTGTACATAATCTAATCATTGATACTGAGCATAATCTAATCATCTTTCCAACAGATTTGTCTAAAGCCAAGATGTCTTCTGTAACATTTCAAACTCCCATTTCTTCACCATCGAATCTAAACGAAGAAGACCGTATATCTGAAAGTAATTCAGCAGATTTCTCAACAATTTCTAATCCATGTTCCGGAAATTGTAAAAGGGAAATTTCGGACTCATTTGTACACCGCGTTAAAGGAAATTTCACAGATATTGAAATGTATGCGGCGTCAGACCACACACAGACAGAGTATCCATCTACTGATATTAAAGATGAATCGGCATCACGTGAGGAAAGAAATCTCACAGACACTGACATTTACACACCCACAGAACATACACAGACACAATATCCATTTAGTAATATCAAAGAAGACCCAGCCTCAAGTGAAGAAGGAAATATCACAAATATTTATAAACAGACAGAATATCCATCAGATACAGTTAATGAGGAACAGGCCTCGTATGAAATAGGGAACCTCACAGAAACTGTCGTTTATAGACCAACTGAACAAACACAGACGGAATATACATCTACTAATGTTAACGAGGAACCAGAAAGAAATCTCGCAGATACAGACATTTATACACGTGCAGGACACATAAAAAAAGAATATACTCTGCCTTATACTACAGAAGATTCAGTCTTATTGGAAGAAGAAATTATCACAGAACAAACACAGACTCAAGATAAGCAAATGGCCTCAAGTACATTTTGTATTCCACATGTTATGACTTACACAAGAGAACAATCCTTTGAAGATTCAGACTGTGAAAATAGTCCCTCGAAGAACCCACAAATTGCTATATGTAAAACTGTTCATACAGGCCAAAAAGCATTCTCCTGTCCTGAATGTGAGAAATGCTTTAGCTCGATACCAATTCTTGAGAGACACCAACGAGTACACACAGGAGAGAAACCTTTCTCATGTTCCGAATGTGAGAAAAGCTTTTGCTTTAAACCTCATCTTGTAAAACATCAAAAAATTCACACAGGATTGAAACCATATACGTGTACTGAATGTGGGAAACGTTTTGCTGAAAAGGGTTCTCTTTCTAGCCACCTTCGAGTTCATACAGGAGATAAGCCGTATGCATGTACTGAATGTGGAAAATTTTTCCAAACCCAATCAAATCTTTCAAGACACAGACACATCCATGAAGGACAAAAACCATATTCCTGCTCTGAATGTGGGAAACATTTTGCCCATAAATCTTACCTCAAGCAGCACTTTCGGATGCACATAGGAGGCAAACCATATTTATGCACAGAATGTGGAAAAGGCTTTCAATATCAAACAAATCTCATAAGACACAGAAGAATACACACAGGAGAGAAGCCATACTGTTGTACTGAGTGTGGCAGGTGTTTTAGACAGAAGGCACATCTTGAGATACATCAAACGCAGCACACTGGGAACAGGCCATATTCCTGTTCTGAATGTTTAAAATGTTTTACACGCAAATCTCATCTTCTGGTGCATCAAAAAATTCACTTGCAGTTGAAGCAGTAATGTTTGTGCGAAGAGAAGGAATGTTTTGACCAGAGCTCACCTGGTCATTTGTTGGCAGACACTCAGGAAATGATCTCTTATCCTTTAATATGTATTTCCCATTAAGAGATAAGGTGATTTTCTTCTGGGAGGAAAATCAAATTGAATGTATATGTGATCCGGACAGTGGGCTGAAAAGATTGCAAGAGAAAGCTGCTAGTATCCATATAAAAACTAAAAAGTTTGGTTATCAAAAAGCAGAATGCCTACAACAGTAAATCAATTTTTGAAAGGTAAACTTGTCTGTTGTTCTTTCATGTTTGCCAGAATCAGGTTTACATTATACTGCTGCAGTGTGTTGTTGTTTCTGGCTTTGCATGGGTTATACGTTGTCTTGATATACAGGCCACTCTACGTGATTAGAATAGTTTATTGTGCAAGATTCCCATATACTCAGTGTCTTCTAAGAACAGTTCGAAAAACCCAGTGCAACTGTAAGTCCCTCCCACTTGGTGACATCATTGGAGGCTTCTATGCTTCCCACAACCTTCCAATGGCCTCCCATCGAGAAAACATTAATTAGTCACATACACAGCTTTCTAATGCATTTTTCTCAGTGCCAGCTGACTCTGCCTATCACTGGTACATAGTCAAAGGCTTCCATATTGAATCTGAGGCTGGAGATTGAGACACAGGAACCATGAGGACGAGTGTCATCTGGAGCACTATAGGGTTAAACAATTCGTAAGATGGCGACCCGGAACTCTAGACACCATAACAACTAAATTAAGATAATGTTTAGGGATCAACCAATTATCGGTCTGGCCAATATTATCGGCCGATATTCAGAATTTTCCGCAATATTGGTATCGGCCTATAAAGATGCCGATTATGCAGACCAGGGCCACCATTAGGGCATGACAACGCCCGGCGGTCCTGGGGGGCCGGCAGCACACTCTTACCTTCCCAGCGGCTCCCCTGTGTAACTCGTGTGAATCCCGCAGCTGTCTGAGCGTTGCCACGGGTTACCATGGCAATGCTCCGCGCGGCACGCAGGGGTCGAGTGTTAGACAGGGGAGCTGCTGGGAAGGGAAGAAAGATTGTTGCTGGGCCCTCTCTGCAGAGTCCATGCCACCGGATCACCAGGGGAACGTCCCCCCCCCCTATTTTACACACATTACATACCTACACAAACACTCACTGCATTTACTATACACACTACACAAACACACACACTCTGCATTCATTATATACACACACACTGCATTCACTTTACACACACACACACACACACACTGCATTTACTATACACACACACTCTGCATTCATTATATACACACACACTCTGCACTCACTTTACACACACACACACACACACTGCATTTACTATACACACACACACTCTGCATTCATTATATACACACACACACTGCATTCACTTTAGACAAACACACACACACTGCATTCACTATACACACACTACACAAACATCACACACATATATTCTTGAAAACATAAATAGTTCTGACTGGCATGTATATTTTGTGCATTTACCTTAATAAAAAAAGATTTGCAAAACAATAAATAAATAATAAACATGTTCAGTTAACAGTAGATTTGTGTAGCAATAGTTTATTTTTTCAAAACGGTAAATGTACAGAATATCGGTATCGGCTGTAAAATATAAATATTGGTTGCTCCCTAATGTTGCTATGGTGCCTTGAGCATTCCTTTAAAGGGAAACGTCACACAAGCTTGCCTTCACTTGCTGAGGTGCTTAATGTGTCTGCAGCTTGTCACATATCAGAAAGATTATACTATAATATAAGTCAGCCCATTTATGTTTGGGGGCAGAGACCACTCCGTGGCTGTTCCTCAGACACCTGGTGAGGTTTTCTTCTGCTTACATTATCTCCAGAAGCGGCAGGTGTGCTGTGCTTGCAGATGCCTACCTTCCTTCCCTTTCCTAACCCCTTAAGGACCAAACTTCTGGAATAAAAGGGAATCATGTCACACATGTGATGTGTCCTTAAGGGGTTAAGATGTATTACAGTTTATAGCTGTAAACATGTTCGAGCTCAGAAGACTCTGATTGGAGCGCTCCACCAGCACATTCTGAATGTCTGGGCTGGGGAAAGAAGGCAGGGCTTCTGCATCTTTAGCAAGCTGATTTTATATCCCTAAAGATAAAATGCCCAAATAAATGCATGCATTTTTTTTATTGGTGTATATCTACTGAATGGTTTTAAAAATGTAGTTTTCTTAAAAACATTATTTTAAATTATGTGTGTCATTAAAGGACCACTATAGTGCCAGGAAAACAAACTCGTGGTCTTTAAGTCCCCCCCACCCTCAGGGTCCCACTCCAGCCGGGCTCTAGGGGGAGGAAGGGGTTAAAATCTTACCTTTCTCCAGCGCTGGGCTTCCTCGGCTCTGGGGACTCTCCTCCCTCTTCGACTGAATGCGCAATATAAATCCACTACTGTAGATAAATGAGTTCCTAATAAGGGCTTGCTAAGCCTCCGATGGTTTGTGTGAGACCTGAATGTAAATTGCTATAATACATCGTTGTACGCAGAGCCAAACAATTATTGAAAAAACAAGACGCAAAGAGGAGAAAAAAAAAATACAAAAATTACAAAAACAGAAAAAAATGTGCACAAAATGAAAATTCACAAAACCCATAAAACGAGAAAAAGATAAGTTCTAACCGTTTATTTGCTCGGAGAACACAGAAAGAGAGACCAGCTGCACTGTATTATATAGTAAGACACTGTTTGGACACGCTATCCTTGTTCTGATGCAGCTAATACCGGTAGGCACTATACAGCTGATATACTTTGTGAGTTAATACTGAGGGGTTTTGATATTGGGTTTTTTTTTTGTATATTATTATAAAAATACATCTTCATACCAGATACATTTTAGGGCAAAATAAACTATTTCTAATTTTCTAAATCACCTTTCTTTTGTCTTATTTTTTTTTTTGGAGTGTGGTATTATTAAATTTATTAAATAAATAAAAAAAGCCATAATAAAAATTACTAAACCCTACATTATTTTCAGCTTCTCATTGATTGTCAACTAAAATATTCTTAGCTTGGTCATCCATTCCCACTAAACAGACCAAGGCAATAACTATTCAACCCCTCTCTCCCCACATCCATCTCAAACTGCAATGAGCAACAAACAGACGTGGAACGCAAAACCAGGAAGTCCATTGGAACGCAAAGACAGGAAGTGAAATAGACGGCACGGTGGAACGCACGGTGAAACGCAAAACCCGGAAGAGAAATGAATTCACGGTGAAACGCAAAACCCGGAAAAGAAGTGGAAGCGGAAATTGTGTGTAAGCCTTTAAGTGAGAGCGTGGGGAGCTGGGTGTCCTGCCCAGGCTGTGTGTAATGTACGTTCAGGGCTGGGTCCAGTCTCAGGACAGACTATAGGAATAAAATACTGATTTATTGCAGCAATGAATGGTTCTGGGTGATATGAGAGGGGTCTGTAGTGTAGTAATGCTGTGATCACAATGACACTTTTCCCATAACAGAACATCTCCAGCCCTGCCTGGACATTGGTTGTTGAGAGAGGCCTGGCATGGGGGCTAGTCCTCATTTATTCTGTATTACACACTTTCTTTCCCAGGTTTAGGATTATATTGCTGCAAAGAGACCTGGTGAACACCTACAGGACCCAGAACCCCAGCATGGTATCTCCATCTCTATTTATCTACGGAGGAATGAGTCTAGCTAGGATAAACCGAGCAGAAGAAACTAATCACATTCCCTCAAACATATCCTGTTTAGTGCTGCCGACAGGAAGGCTGCCGTTTAATTTACAACATTTTACTGTGAATTAATATCATCCAATATGTCTCACTCATTACAGAGATCAGACCACATATCATGCCGTCTGTGAGCTATCTGACTAACACCATAACAATGGAGACGGACAGGAATTGGGCGGCTCAGAAGATCTTGGATCTGACCCTGGAGATCATCTACCTGCTGACTGGAGAGGTGAGGGATTCTTTGATGTGAAAATGGTATAATAATGGGGGAGGGGGAATATAGGCAGTTATGTAGGATAGGGTTTGTATTAAAGGGAATAGGGGTAAAAGTGGGGATATTAGAAACTGATGGCAGGTTGGGATTTGGTGATGTTGCAGTACTGGTGTGGATAGGTGAAGGGCAATGGGTCCTCTTCTCTGGGCCTGCGCTCGAGAAGAGTCAGAGAGATCCAATCTATTGATCTCTTCTGTCTGCCACTGCCCATGGCCATCACGGTCCACTGGGCATGTGACCGGTTTGCTCAATGGCCAGTCCGGGCCTGTGATCGATACCACTACAAAGGTTCATAAAGAAAAGTTATGAAAATGTGGTCAGTTTGGCTACTTTGAAATTCCCAACAACTCTCACTTTAGTGAATAACCCTGATAGTACTGATATGTGTCTATGTCCAGTGCAGTGAAGTTTCCTAATGTCAGGCAATAGAACGGATGTTAACATTGTATGAATGGGGTAACAGAGAGTGGACTTGTGCTACAAAATTCTCATGTCTTGTAGTGGAATCTGCATTTATGCTTTTCTTAATGTGTAGGATCATGTGGTTGTGAAGATGCCTGTTCGGAGACACAACATTTGTCATCCTTTGTGTGGAGGATTCACCAGATCCCAGAGCCCCAGCACTGTTCCTACAACTCACTCACTGATAGATGAGAGAAACCATGAGCAGAAGATCCTCGAGCTGACTAATCAGATAATTGATCTGCTGACTAGAGAGGTGAGGCTGCTAGGAATGGGACATCATCCAGTAGAAGGGATGTGTCTGGATGGTAACTGTGTCATTGTGTGTGTCAGGTTCCTATAAGATGTGAGGATGTCACTGTCTATTTCTCCATGGAGGAGTGGGAGTTTATAGAAGGACACAAGGATCTCTACAAGGACATCTTGACAGAGAACCAAAAGCCCCTCGGCTCACTGGGTAAGAGGATGTGCATTCTATGTCACAATTTATTTAAAAAAGAAAAATCTCTACAATAATATATATTTTTGCATGCAAATTTTGTGTGTTCTGTCATTAATGTTGTTCATACAGTACATTTGAACTGTATTTATTATTTCGGTATTAGTTGTAATACTGTATTTTACATAGCTCAACATATACGAGTTTTGAGTATTGCTTGTCTAAACCTAATTGTTCACTGGAACCTTTAAGCAGCATATCTAATGTTCTGGTGGCTCCCCATTGAGATGCAAGTCCAGGAGAACATCCCACAGAAGGCCATCTCACTGTGCAAGATTGTGCAAACAGTAAGATGTGGTAATGTTAATTACCTTTCAAGGAAAGTAGAGGAGAACCCTTCTAGAGTCCATAAAACATGATTTGAGTACAGCAAAGGTACACTCAGCCAAGGCTTGTGACCTGGGATTTGCATGATTGTAGGCCATTTAACTGATGATTGTCTCCACCCATGGCCTTTGTCCCCTCTGAGTCGGTGAGGGAACATGAGTGTACATCATTAAGTGCCATCCTGATTGCTACTGTAGATAAGTGTATTATAAATTCTATCTATTTTCAGATATAGGAGATGATTATCAGGGGTAAATGTGGTGATACACAATTAGATATTACCTATTGATGTTTCCAAGTGTAAACCACCAGCCATCCATGTGGGAATTAACCTTCCTCAAACATAGTGGAGGGATATAGCCATGAGGGATGCCAGGAAAGGTAGCACACCAACAACCCGCATGTTGATTGAGTGAAATTGTTTGTGAATTTCTATATGAGAAACTGCGGGTGTCCATCCCATTGTTAATGCCCGGCAAGTTTGAAAGTTGCCAGAGGGGAGAATATAAATGCAGCTCACCATTTGTTCCATCACAGGTACTGCCCTATTAGTCCGAGACCTTACAGCAAAGTCATCCTTGTTAAGATTCTATAACTCAAGAAGACTGACACCTCCCATGTATGTCCACACCCCTCTGAATTAAAACTCTCCGATGCAGAATCCCAGGGGTCCAGGTTATTGGCTTCTAAGGGGGATCTTGAGGATATCTGTGACCTCTTCTCATCTGGCTAGTCCTTAAACACAATGTATCCTTGTTGGTAGCCGACCTACTTGTCTCCATTTTAGTGGTTTAATGACTATAAAAGGTGACCTGTCATTCACTAATCTGGTGTGTTCTGAACAGACATTGATACTTGTGTGTTTCTTTAAGGTTGTTCATTTAGGGTAAAGTGTACAAGTGTGTTTTTGTGTTCTAACAAGCAGACATTGATCAAGCCTGTATCATTTGTATAAGTTTGGCGCCATTTCTTCCAAATGTCTTCATCTCAGGAGTGTGTTTGTTCTGCTCAAGTGCAAACTGTTTGCACATTTTCAAGGTGTTTGTTAAATAGTTGAAAGGTGACGTTGGTGGTTTATTTAGTCTTTTTTGATGCTGAATCAATAAGTATAAAATGGCTCCATTAATGTGTCTATAAATCTTAAAAATGATCGATTGCTTATGTTTGACTTTTTTTTTATTTATTTTTATTTACAAAGTGCTGTTTAAAGTTATTGGAACAGTGTGATTGCTCTGACATTCGTAACGGTTTGTCGGCAGCCATTAACATAACAAGCTATTGATGGATGAAAGAATATAGAGAACGAAAGAAAGAGTAAAACAAGTAACAACCCAAATGCTGGAAAACAATAAGCAACAATAATTAATTAATGACCTCATCGTACATTCACGTAAAATCACAGTTGTTCTGACAGCCCACATACTTTGTGCAACTTAAAGGATCAAACATGTATTCCTGACCCTATAGTGTTAAAACCACCATCTGGGCCCCTCATGCCTCCCTAAATATACTAAAATCTTACTTGTATTCAAGCCTGAAGCTGTAGCTCTACATGCTGTTTGACTCAGAATAGTCAATAGTTAAAACCTGTCTGCTGACATCAGCAGAATTGGTAGCCTGATCCAATCACAATGCTTCCCCATAGGATTGGCTGAGACTGAGAAGGAGGCAGATCAGGGGCAGAGCCAGCATGATTCAAACACAGCCCTGGCCAATCAGCATCACCTCATAGAGATGAATTGTTTTAAATATGTTTATTAATGTCGCAGACATTTTACGAATCTGAAAATAACATATGGTTGCCTGCGCAGAGGCTTATAAATCAGAATAAACAAGCAATAGAATAATTGAGATGTACAGTGACTTTGTAACATATGGTATATCAAAGGCATTTGACAGGTAAAGTAACGCATTTTACAGGCTTATTAGTCCTCTGAGCAATACCCATGTCTAACTGTGCGTGGTATGGCGCTTTCAGCGTGGGTAGCAATATACGTAATTTAATAAACATGTAAATAATTAAATTAAGTGTATATAAGCTTCATAACAGTTATTTTTGTTTCAGATAAAACCCAATTTATGTCTGTATTGCGCCTGATAGCATTGCGCCTGGCTTAAAAGCTCTTTTTATATCCAGTAACATGTTAACATGAGCGCGGCGTAAACCCGTGTCCTAGACCAGTTGTTACCTGTGCATAGGCACGTCTAACATGTCAGTTAATGTACAGAGCCCTGACTTAATATATCAAAGTACCGTATATACTCGAGTATAAGCCGACCCGAATATAAGCCGAGGCCCCTAATTTTACCCCAAAAAACTGGGAAAACTTATTGAATCGAGTATAAGACTAGGGTGGAAAATGCAGCAGCTACTGGTAAATTTCTAAATAAAATTAGATCCTAAAAAAGTTATATTAACTGAATATTTATTTACAGTGTGTGTATATAATGAATGCAGTGTGTGTGTGTGTATGAATGCAGTGTGTATATGAATGCTGTGTGTGTATGCAGTGTGTGTATGAATGCAGTGTGTATATAATGAATGGAGTGCAGTGTGTGTATATGAGTGCAGTGTGTGTATGAGTGCAGTGTGTATGCAGTGTGTATATAATGAATGCAGTGTGTGAGTGCAGTGTGTATATAATGAATGCAGTGCAGTGTGAATGCAGTGTGTATGTATGAATGCAGTGTGTATGTATGAATGCAGTGTGTATGTATGAGTGCAGTGTGTATGTATGAGTGCAGTGTGTATGTATGAGTGCAGTGTGTGTATGCAGTGTGTGTATATGAGTGCAGTGTGTATGTATGAGTGCAGTGTGTATGCAGTGTGTGTATATAATGAATGCAGTGCAGTGTGTGTATGAGTGTGTGTATGAATGCAGTGTGTGTGAGTGCAGTGTGTGTGTGTGTGAGTGCAGTGTGTATGCAGTGTGTATATAATGAATGCAGTGCAGTGTGTGTATGAGTGTGTGTGTGTGTGAGTGCAGTGTGTGTGAGTGCAGTGTGTGTGAGTGCAGTGTGTGTGTGTGTGAGTGCAGTGTGTGTGTGTGTGAGTGCAGAGCATTGGTGGGGGTGGGCATTTTATTAATTATTATTATTTAATTATTATTATAATATATATTTTTTTAAATGTTATTATTTTTTTTCTTATTATTATTTTTTTATTTTATTATTATTATTTTTTTTATTTATTTTTTCGTCCCCCCTCCCTGCTTGTTAGCTGGCCAGGGAGGGGGGCTCTCACTCCCTGGTGGTCCAGTGGATGGGCTGTAGGAGGGGGGCTGGCAGGAAGCTGTAACTTACCTTCACCGCAGCTCCTGTCAGCTCCCTTCTCTCTCCTCCGTCCGTGCAGCTCCCAGGTCAGCTTCCTCTGCAAGTCTCGCGGCCGCGCGGAGCGTTGCCACGGTAACCCGTGGCAACGCTCTGACCCTGCGGCTCTCGCGAGAGTTGCAGAGGGAGCTGACCTGGGAGCTGCACGGACGGAGGAGAGAGAAGGGAGCTGACAGGAGCTGCGGTGAAGGTAAGTAACAGCTTCCTGCCAGCCCCCGGTCCATGTCTGTATTATGGCAATGAAAATTGCCATAATACAGACAACTGACTCGAGTATAAGACGAGTGGGGGTTTTTCAGCACAAAAAATGTGCTGAAAAACTCGTCTTATACTCGAGTATATACGGTATATGTTTCGTAGACTTCCCTACTAGGGCATAGTGTATGCTTTATAGTTCTCCTCACTAGTATTATACAACAGAGTATGCTGAACTATCATTTGAACATGCAATTGTTCTCGTTCTTTGGCCTCTAAGGGCAATGCTGCTTGTCAGGCTTAATATGCTGTAGATAAAACTGCTGTGCAGAAATACATTATGAAGCTATCTGGTGAACTAGTATGCAGAAGAAAACGGCTGTATTACAGTTATAGTCTAATATCATTTCCCTCAACAAGCAAAACTACAAACTGTTTCAGCTTTGAGTCTTAAACGCAAACCCATAGGGGAGTGGATAGACATAATCAGGGGCTGTTAATGGTTGCAGGGTTGGTCTGTCCATGTGACTAAAGCACTGAGGGCCGCTCTTTACCCTGCTGCCTCATCGTTCCTGGGGCGCCGAGCCTCCGTCTGTCCTCCCCGCAACAACCCCAGTCCGTCACCAGGGTCCTCCGTAGCCCTGTGGGCACTCAGGGGCAGGGGCTATCCATCCGACTCCCACACCTAGAGTCCACGGGCCCCTCGCTCCCTGCACCTCCCAAGATCCCGGACTCAGAGGAGCGGGTTGCCCACTGTCTCACCCGGTGCTGGCCACTGTCGTAGAGCTGGCGCGCACCCAGCCACCGGTCCGCCGGAGGGGCCGCGCAGGCCCGCCCCACCGGGCTCTCGGCCTCAGGGACACTGCCGTCTGGGGACCCCACATACCCAGGGGCTGGGGCGTCCTCCAGTGGGCAGGCAGTCATCACGGGGGCTCCATTCAGCGCTCGGCAGTGCTCAGGTCCGCATGGGCCGTTCAATATGGCCCTCCATAGCCAGTATTCTCCAGTGTCACCCTTCCATTTTGTGGGAGTACTGTCAGCCGGTGCCAGTGCAGGCGGTCGGCATCCGAACCATGCGGGTATCTCCGTTGTGGTCCGCGCCGCCGCCTGGAAGCCGGGATATCCCCCGCCGGCCACTGGGGGTGGGGGGGGAGGGCAGGGCCGTGCCCCGGGCCCGGTATCTTCCCCTGTCCAGATATCTGTCGCGGGATGTCTCTGCGCCGCGTTGCCAGCAATGGCCGCCAGCATTCTGGTGCTCTGCCACGTGTAGGCCGGTTCCGGTCTTCGCATCTTGCCTGGCTTGCGTCGGGCATCATGCAGGCTTCGAGGTATGCTGGCACCATTCTCCTTTCATTAGTGGTGGGGTACCGTGCCCTTAAGTGATTATTTTAGGGCTTTTTGAGCAGCATAGTGCAGGAGCTCATGCTTGTGGCGTCCGAGCGGCCCCGCCCCCTATAGAGATGAATTGAATCAATGAATCTCTATGAGGAAAGTTCAGTGTCTGCATGCAGAGGGCGGAGACACTGAATGTTTGGATGCATTTTAGGCAGCCATGACCCAGGAAGAATCTCTAACAGCCATCTGAGGAATGGCCAGTGAAGTTATCACTAGGCTGTAATGTAAACACTGCATTTTCTCTGAAAAGACAGTGTTTACAGCAAAAAGCCTGAAGGTAATGATTCTACACACCAGAACAAATTCAATAAGCTGTAGTTGTTCTGGTGACTATAGTGTCCCTTTAACCACAGTTGTGTCTTAGTCTGCAGCTTCATGTAAACATCGTCATTTCCTCCTCTCCCCCCAGACATAAATGCAATAAACTACAACTTTACAGATCTGAACTTTTATTGTACATGTGGCAAAGCTATATTTAAAGGGACACTCCACTGCCCTAATGCAAAAATAAATAAAATCGCTGTTTAGTAGATATACCCCAAATGAAAACATACATGCATTTAATTCTGCATTTTTTCCATTGGGTTTATATCTAAAAAAAGGCTTGAAAAGCTGCATATCGCTGGTCCACTGCCTTAGCAAGGCCTCCCTGCTTTAACCCTGCCAAGAGTTTCTGTGGCTGTCCAATCACAGACTCCCAATACAGCTCAATGAGAAGTCTTTGCAAGGCATGTACTGTGGGCAATTGCTGCCTCTTGAGTTTATCTCCACTGAGCTAAACCAACCAGGAAGTAACAGGACAACAGAACTGACAGTCTGATTGACCGCCAGGGGGGTATAACAAGGTTCATTTACAAAAGTGCCAATTTCTATTTTCTTAGAAATATGTGTGTATACATTAGAATACTTAGTGAAAGTCAAAATATATATTTTTTCCTTTTAATAGGAATTTTAGCATTTAACTATTTTCTTTTTGTACGTTTCTATCCAACAGATTTAGCCAAGGCCAAAATGTCTTCATTAGAAACCCATATCGTGGCACCTTCTTGTCTTCGCCAAGAAAAAAAGATATCTGAATGTAATTTTGGAGCAGAACGTACAGGCAACAGAGTGATAAATATTTCTGATCAATCAACCTCATGTAAAGAAGAAAATCTCCTGGATTCTGACACGAATCCACCCACAGAACATACACAGACAGAATCTCCATCTTCATGTAAACAAAGAGAGCTTGCAGACACCGACATTAATCCACCCACAGACAGAATCTCTGTACAAACAGAATCTCTGTCTACTGATATTAAGGAACCTGCATCATGTAAAGAAGAAAATCTTACAGATTTTAACATTAATCAAGCCACTAAACATACACATCCATCTATTGATAATAAAGAGGAATCATGTATTATTAAAAATCTCACAATTAAAAGACCATTTCCTTGTTCTGAATGTGGGAAAGGTTTTAGCCAAAAATCACTTCTCGTAAGGCATCAAAAACTTCACACGGGAGCAAAACCATATTGTTGTTCTGAATGTGGGAAATGTTTCAGACAGAATTCCGATCTTGAGAATCATCAACGTGTTCACACAGAAGCAAAACTACAGGCTGAGGAAAAACCATATACATGTCTCGAATGCAGCAAATCCTTTAGCCAGAAATCCTATCTTCATAATCATAGTAGAATCCATGCTGCTTCGAAACCTTATTCCTGTACTGAATGTGACAAATGCTTTACCTGTAAGAGTTATCTTGTTCGTCACATTAAAACTCATCCAGGCTTTAAATCTTTTTCATGTTCTGATTGTGGGAAAAGTTTTGGCCATAAATCAATTCTTGCAATTCATCAAAGAATGCACACTGGGGAGAGACCGTACTCCTGTCCTGAATGTGGCAAATGCTTTACCCATAAGAATTATCTTTTTCGTCACAGGAAAACTCACACTGGATTGAAACCTTTTTCTTGTTCTGAATGTGGGAAATGCTTTAGCCGTAAATCAATTCTTGTAACTCATGAAAGAATCCACACTGGGGAGAAACCCTATAGATGCACTACATGTGGGAAATGCTTTTCTCAGCAACCACATCTTCGTTTCCATCAAAAAACTGTGCACTGACACTTTGGTTCTGTTCAGAATACGAAAACATTATAGCCACCATGGAAATCATGTAACACAGAAAAGGTTTTATACTTAAGTCTTAAACGTGTGAAATGATTTCATCACGAAATATATCTTGAGTTACATTAAAAACTACAGCCTGTGAATAAAAATATTTTTTTATCTGTATATTGGAAATGTTTATGCTAAAGGCAAAGCTTATTTCACATGTGAAAATTAATGGGATAATCCAAGCCCTAAAATGTTCTGAGATGTAAGAGCAGTGAATGGCAGTAAATACAGAGCTGCTCTCGTGTACATATGGTATGAGAGCAGTGAATGGCAGTAAATACAGAGTTACTATCGGTGTACATATGGTATGAGAGCAGTGAATGGCAGTAAACACAGAGTTGCTCTCGGTGTACATATGGTATGAGAGCAGTGAATGGCAGTAAATACAGAGTTACTATCGGTGTACATATGGTATGAGAGCAGTGAATGGCAGTGCGTACAGAGTTACTATCGGTGTACATATGGTATGAGAGCAGTGAATGGCAGTAAATACAGAGTTGCTCTCGGTGTACATATGGCATGAGAGCAGTGAATGGCAGTGCGTACAGAGCTGTTCTACGTGTACATATGGTATGAGAGCAGTGAATGGCAGTAAATACAGAGTTACTATCGGTGTACATATGGTATGAGAGCAGTGAATGGCAGTGCGTACAGAGTTACTATCGGTGTACATATGGTATGAGAGCAGTGAATGGCAGTAAATACAGAGTTGCTCTCGGTGTACATATGGCATGAGAGCAGTGAATGGCAGTGCGTACAGAGCTGTTCTACGTGTACATATGGTATGAGAGCAGTGAATGGCAGTGCGTATAGAGCTGTTCTAGGTGTACATATGGTATGAGAGCAGTGAATGGCAATGCGTACAGAGTTACTATCGGTGTACATATGGTATGAGAGCAGTGAATGGCAGTGCGTACAGAGCTGTTCTACGTGTACATATGGTATGAGAGCAGTGAATGGCAATGCGTACAGAGTTACTATCGGTGTACATATGGTATGAGAGCAGTGAATGGCAGTAAATACAGAGTTGCTCTCGGTGTACATATGGCATGAGAGCAGTGAATGGCAGTGCGTACAGAGCTGTTCTACGTGTACATATGGTATGAGAGCAGTGAATGGCAGTGCGTATAGAGCTGTTCTAGGTGTACATATGGTATGAGAGCAGTGAATGGCAGTGAGTACAGAGCGGTTCTAGGTGTACATATGGTATGAGAGCAGTGAATGGCAGTGAGTACAGAGCGGCTCTCGGTGTACATATGGCATGAGAGCAGTGAATGGCAATGCGTACAGAGTTACTATCGGTGTACATATTGTATGAGAGCAGTGAATGGCAATGCGTACAGAGTTACTATCGGTGTACATATGGTATGAGAGCAGTGAATGGCAGTGAGTACAGAGCGGTTCTAGGTGTACATATGGTATGAGAGCAGTGAATGGCAGTGAGTACAGAGCGGCTCTCGGTGTACATATGCCATGAGAGCAGTGAATGGCAATGCGTACAGAGTTACTATCGGTGTACATATTGTATGAGAGCAGTGAATGGCAATGCGTACAGAGTTACTATCGGTGTACATATGGTATGAGAGCAGTGAATGGCAGTGCGTACAGAGTTGCTCTCGGTGTACATATGGTATGAGAGCAGTGAATGGCAGTGAGTACAGAGCGGCTCTCGGTGTACATATGGTATGAGAGCAGTGAATGGCAATGCATACAGAGTTACTATCGGTGTACATATGGTATGAGAGCAGTGAATGGCAGTGCGTACAGAGTTGCTCTCGGTGTACATATGGTATGAGAGCAGTGAATGGCAATGCATACAGAGTTACTATCGGTGTACATATGGTATGAGAGCAGTGAATGGCAGTGAGTACAGAGCGGTTCTAGGTGTACATATGGTATGAGAGCAGTGAATGGCAGTGAGTACAGAGCGGCTCTCGGTGTACATATGGTATGAGAGCAGTGAATGGCAATGCATACAGAGTTACTATCGGTGTACATATGGTATGAGAGCAGTGAATGGCAGTGCGTACAGAGCTGCTCTCGGTGTACATATGGCCTGAGAGCAGTGAATGGCAGTGAGTACAGAGCTGCTCCGTATTATATACTGTATGAGAAAGTAGTAGATGGCAGCAAGTGTTTGGGGGTAGAGTTGATCCCAGATGATAGTGTGAGAGGGCATCGTATACACATGGTGGTGAGTACAGATACATTGTGTTCTTTCTGAGCCTCTCATGCCACAGCAGGCAGGCAATATTGGATCAATGAACACGCACCAAGGCCCCAGACGCAGCAAGGGGAAATTCTGCTCGTGTGATCATATAAAGAACTTAATACAATATAAGACTGGCAATAAACTGCACTAACATAGAACATAGACTTACTGTTGAAAGCCTGTCTCCTGGGATTCTCTGTATGTTGGATGAATTGGCCCCAGTAGCACCCTTCTAAGGTATATTCAGGCGAGTGTAGCCCTCTTGCTTTCACACACATATATATTTATATAAATGGAGATCATGACAGCTGTAGTAGTCTCCATCACCCACTTTCAAAAATGCTAACTCCCATTAGCTATAGGTTACTTTATCATATCCCAACAACGATGCCTGTAATGTAACTGCCCCTATAATTACATACTACCAATCTCAGCATTGACCTGTCTCCATTCACACGAGGTACAGGTTTCATTAGTAGTCTATTAGAACATGACTCCAATGACAATAGAAGGTCAGACCATTTCCATCACACAGTTTGACTATATTGGATCGTACTCGGCCTACCTCTTTCCTGCCAACATTGTAAAGAAGACATTAGTGATCTGCTCCAGACTCATCCAACATGAAACCTGTAGGCTTTGTGATCCTGTGATTGGATGTGCACTGTGAGGTCGTCATGTGATGTCACCATTATATCCTGCCACTGGGCTTTTGTGATTGGATGTGCATTGTGAGGTCATCACCACAGAGACCTATGACTCAGTACCTGTTAGTGGATGTGCTGCATGTTGAGGTCAGCACCTATGTGACCATTCAATATACCAAAATATTCTGGCAGTACTGTAGCAAATGCTCTTGGTATCAGGTAACACAGAATCACCCCGGACACATGTCGTTGTAAAAACAAACAAACAACGTATTCTGCGGAACGTCTGCAAAATACTGAGCCATGAGTCATCCGCTAACAAAGCTTATATATCATAAATGACGTAGTTCATACGTACAGAGGAAATACAAGAATTACACCCAAACTGCAGCAAATATTACCCAGTTAGCAAGCTATTACTTATCACTACATGTCTCTTAGCTACTTGGAAGCATTCCTGGCATTCCACACACACGGGTCCTGGTTCCAAGTGTTTGTACAGCAATTTAATCACATACGTTCCAGATGTTTCTGGGGTCCTGTAGCTTCTACCACAGAACAAACTGCTGAGTTGAGGAATATTCTTGATTTGGCTTTTTTTTTTTTACTTATAATTTGCTATATTCTTTGCAGTTCCCAAAAATTCCCAGTTAGTTATTAGAAAAAAAAAATAAATGTTCTCACTAACAGTGAACATTGGTGATTTAAAAACAGAACTGTACATTTCTGGGTGAAATAGCCAGGATGTGACTGTACCCGAGTAAGACTTTTTTTTCTAAATTTAAACCAACTCTTTTGGCCTAATTCAGTGATGGTGAGTCTATGGCACGCAGCGGCCTCTCTGTTGGCACGTGAGTCATACGTTTACCACATCACGTGTACTGCCGCCTGCAGTTATCCGTCCTGTGATTACCATAAGGGGACAACTTCTGGTGAATGTGACTGTTGCACAAGCGAGGGAACCATTTCATCATCCAGAGAGGAGAAAAACCTGTCCCGTTCCATCTACTGTGTAAGTACAGACTTTTATATACTTGGCTCGTGTCAGCTGTGGTGCACTCTGACTGACTGTTATAAGTAACAGCTTAAAGGACCACTATAGTGCCAGGAAAAACAAACTTGTGTTCCTGGCACTATAGGGTCATTAGGACCCCCCACCCTCAGGGCCCCACTCCCCCTGGGCTGAAGGGGTTAAAACCCCTTTAGCCACTTACCTTTCTCCAGCGCCGGGCTCCCTCGGCGCTGGGGAACTCTACTCCCTCTGCCGTTAGATCCGAATGCACATGCGTGGCAAGAGCCGGGCGTGCATTCAAACCTCTCATAGGAAAGCATTACTCAATGCGCTCCAATGGACGTCCAGCGTCTTCTCACTGTGATTTACTCAGTGAGAATCGCGGAAGCGCCTCTAGCGGCTGTCAGTGAGACAGCCACTAGAGGCTGGATTAACCCTATTGTAAACATAGCAATTTCTCTGAAACTGATATGTTTTCAGCTGCAGGGTTAACCCTAGATGGACCTGGCACCCAGACCACTTCATTGAGCTGAAGTGGTCTGGGTGCACGTAGTGGTCCTTTAAGTAGCAGAGTTGAATTGGTGATTTATTTTACTTCAGCTATTTCAGAAAAGATTTTACAATTCCCTTACTAATACACCAGAATTCACTTTTTTAGTAAATATAGCCCTTAATTTTTTTACAATAATGAGATTATATTTATTACAGTTCTTTTCAATTAAAAACGGTTTGCTTTACTGAAACTTCTTTGTTTTTTTGTTTCCCTTGTGGCAGAGCCTACTCCAGTCTATCGGATTAACTGGTGCAGGACTCCCAATTATATCATCCCTATAAATATGCATTTTTGGTGACAATAAACTGTTGTTGTTGTTGTACCCCTCACTAGTGTTTGGGGATGAGCTATAATCACTACTGACCAATATTGTCCAGCAAGGTGGCACTGCTTATAAGTGCCAATATATTTTAAATATCGGTATATAAGAAACTTTTATCTGACCCTACCCCCAATATCAAAAACGTTTTAACCATTCTTTTAAATAAAGGACTAGACCAGCAGACTATTAACAGAAAAGAATACACCTATATAAATATAACCCATCCAACTATACCAGTCATCTATTTCCTACCCAAGATTCATAAAAATGAAAAAAAAAAAAAAAACAGGCCGCCCTATAGTTTCAGGCATCAACTCAGTCCTATCCAACCTATCAGAATATTTGGACACACCTCCAATATGAGATCATACTTGAAAGATAGTATGAGTCTCCTACAGATTTTAAATGATTTTAAGTGGAAGCCAAATTACATCTTAGTTACCAGTGATGTCCAGTCCCTTTATACCATTATACCTCATCACCTCGGATGCACTGCTATAAAACGTATCTTAGAGAGATACTCTAACTAATTTTATTTTAGAGGGCCTGGACATCATTCTTTATAATAATTATTTTTGGTTTTATGACTCATTTTATATGCAACAACAAGGCACAGCTATGGGGACGAAGGTAGCACCAAGTTATGCCAATCTGTTCATGGCCGATTGGGAAGACAACTATATTTGGTCTAAAATACAATGGAAATCCAATATTATTTTATACCATAGATATATTGACGATATGTTTTTTTATTTGGGAAGGCACAACAAATGATCTTAATGACTTTTTACAATATTTAAACGACAATGATAGGGGTATTAAGCTTAGCACTGAAATAAGCACCACTAAGGTACAATTTTTAGACCTTGAAATCTATATAGACAATGGCAAATTGCACACCAAAACATTGTTTTTTTTTTTTTTAAATTCTTTATTTTTCACGTGCAAAAAATGACAAACAAGCTTGAGACGCCACGATAGCTGAATCAAGCACATTATAAACAATCAGCGTAGGACAGATACATGGCTATGTATAGACAGCACATTTTATATTTAAGTATGAATAACAACGTAGGTATTCACTAGCTTTGGTCGTGAAGTAAAAGTTAGATTAGCGTGAGACTAGCGTGTAAACTATTCTTGCAACCGTTTCGCTTCAGATCTAGGTGTCTCTGCAGGACTTGACATCACCTATGCGTGATGTGTGTGGTCAAACTGTGGCTTGCATGTGTGGAGTGCATGCGTGGTGCCGTTATCCTGTGGCTAGTGGCACAAAGGGAGATTAAGTATCCCCGTTTACCCTGGGGGGGGAGAGTGAAGGTCAAGCTCTCTTGGTGGCCCTGCGTATATCGGGTAATTGTGTAGCCGTGGGTATAGCTGCTGCGGCAGGACAGCTGGTGGCACCCTGTCTTCAAGCTTTGAAAATTATGTGTGTCTTGTGCTAATATAAAGGTGTCTGAAATAAAATATTAAAACAGTTGTAGCCAAAATACAAGAAACAAAAAATAAGAAAAAAACAGAACTTGTGCACTTTAAACTGCTGTGCGTTTAGAGTTCCTCGTGTATAGCCCACTGGGCCAGTCTTTGGGCCTGGGGACCCGTGAAGAACTAGAAGTGGCCTAACTAGCCATCTGAGTCCCTTCAAGTTGCGGCAGCTGTGCTCTTTCGTGCTTCACGCTGTCGGGGGACAAATGGTGGTGTCGTTGCTGGGTCTCCTATCCCGGGCGTAGCGGGTTTGGCGAGTTGTCCCGCCGGTGGTATGGAGTCCTGTCGTAGGCCCAATGTGGGAAGTAGGTCTCTCGCGCCCTGCATATCTTGGATGGTGTACCGGGAATCTCCGTGAGAGAGTTGTAATGCGCGGGAGCCCCTCCACTTGTATGTGATATTTTGCACACGGAGAAGCGCCGTGAAGGGCTGAAGGGAACGTCTCCAGGCCATTGTGGACCGTGAAAGGTCTGAGAAGAATGATAGCGACATATTCTCGAACAGGTAGGGAGAACGGTTTCGTGTTGCGTTCAGCACTGTAGCTTTATCCCTGCTGTTCGGCAGACGTACTAGTAGGTCCCTGGGTTGTGTGGCAGGGGCTGTAGTAGGCCTTGGGAGTTGAAACATCCCTTCTGGGGTTATCTGCTTAGCTTGTTTAGAGGTAAGTAGGGTCGTGAGTAGCCGTCTTGTGAAATGAGGCAATTCCTCCTCCGGCATCTCTTCTGCGACCCCACGAATCTTGATGTTTTGGCTGCGCCTCTGGTCTTCCAGAACCGCGAATTGGTGTTCAAACTTAAGGTTCTGGTGTTGTAGATCAGCAACCAACTGCTGCAGTTGCTTGGTGTGCGTGCTGGTGTGCAGGGATCCCTGTTCCAGGGCATGGATGCGGCCTGTCAGGCCCTGTAGGTCTGCGCGTATTTTCGCCATATCTGCCTGAATGGCGTGTTGGACTCCGGCCAGCAGGTCCTTCATTACCGCTATGGTGACCGGAGGTGAGTTGGGTTGCGGGGAGGTGGAGTGAATGGCCTTTGGTGCGGGTAGGGGCTCTACCTCTGTTCCGGTCGTGAAATCATCGGACATGTCTGAGCTGTCGTCCTGGAGGGCGGCCATATTTGGGCCCACCGCAGTCCGGGCCTGTCTCCATAGGTCTCCGATGCTGGGGTTTTGCCGTGGCTTGTCCGGTTTGGGCTTTTTAGTTTTCCGCCCCATCTTATCTGCTGCAGCCAGCACTGGTGTTTTGCGGGTTTTTTGCCGAATCTGGGCACTGTAAGTAGGGTGGAATTGGCAGTTTTGTCCGGAGCTCAGACAGCATGCGGCCATTCAGCTCCGTGGCTTAGCTCCGCCCCCAAAACATTGTTTTAAAGAGTGCACACCAATACTTTCATAGACTTCAGCAGCTGCTATTATCCCCCGTGGCTCCGCCTCCGCAGCATTCCAAAGAGCCAACTTATACGATTAAAACGTAATTGTAATGATAATCAGGTTTTTAATGAACAAGCCAAAGATCTCAAGGAAAAATTAAAAGAGAAAAACTATAATGAAAAATATATGGACACTTTAATTGCTGAAATAAATCAAGCAGATAGAAGGCAGTTATTATGATACAACAATCCGAAAACACACAAAGAGGTTACTCTCCCTATCGTTTTAGACTACAACAATAAAAGTTTTAAATTAAAAAACATTGGAATATTCTGAAAGAGGATGGCATTTTCAATAAACTTCTACCAGAAAAAACATTTATCGTGTTTAAGGGGGGCCCCCAACCTAAAAACCTGCCTCACCAAAAACTATACAAAAAAAAAACAGTTCCCATACCCCTTCTTTCTTTAACCAACATAAAGGGTTCTACAAATGCAAATAATGCTTGGCATGCAGGAGTACCAACAACGAACACATCAACTTTTAAATCAAAATACTCCCCTTATGAACACAAAATAAAGGATTTTATTACATGCAATTCCAAGAATGCCATTTATTTATTAGAATGCAAACTGCAATATGTTGGCATGAGTACAAGATGCTTAAAAATCCGCATGGCCGAGCATTGTAGAAACATAAAAAAGGTGATATTAACCATTCCGTGTCAAAAAAATTTTAATCCACAAGAAAGACCCCAAGTTTTTAACATTTTGTGCCATAGAAAAAGTATCCCCCCCAGGGGCGGAGCTTGGCAGCCGATCCGAACGGACGCAGGGTAGATGGGCTCCGTGCCTATCCAAAGCAAACTGACTATTTTCAGCCACATTAAAACTGATACTATCACCCAAACAACCCAGAACGAAAATGGGAAGGAAAACCAAAAAACAAAAACCGGACCGACCCAACCAAGGGGCCAGTATACGGGATCTCTTCAAGCAGGCGCACGGCGCATATGGCCCCAAGATGGCCGCCGACCTCGAGGACTTCTCTGACTACTCGGGGGATTTCTACCCTGAGGAAGATACTACCTTACCTCCAGCGAGATCCCAACAACCAGCGCCAAGTACGACGGCTACAGAACAGGTGACAGCGACGTTGCTGAAGACTCTCCTGGGGGACCTACAGAAAACCCTCCAGGCGGACGTTGCTCAGCTACGTGCAGACCTCACGGGCCTGGTACGCCGTACTGAGGCGGTCGAGGTCGCCTCTACGAGACAGGCACAAGAAATAACAGAGCTCAGGCAGGAACTACAGGCACTGCGGCAAAGGCAGGCCAAAACTGACCAACGCTTCGCGGCACTGGAGGATGACAGACGCCGCAACAATCGAAAGATCCGCGGGATCCGGGAGGACATACCCACTGAGGAAATCCCACATCTACTACGAAGGCTCTCAGGAGCCCTATCGATACCTAAGCAAGCCAGGAACATCGGCTTTGAAGCGGCCTTCCGGGTCCCAAAACCCCGGAGAGCCCCTGAAGCGGCCCCCCGTGACCTGGTGGTGAAATACAGAAGCGCGGCGGACAAACTAGCGGTACTCACGACCCTGAAGGGAGCTGCCACCTACAGCTTTGAATCGATGACCCTGTCCTTCTTTGCTGACCTGTCGGGGGAAACTCTGCAATGGCGCAGGTCCCTGCTACCCGTTACCAAACTGCTCCGAGAAAAGCAGATTACCTACCGCTGGCGCATGCCACGCACCCTACACGTACTACACGACAACAAGGCTCACTCCATTTCGGACATCCAAGAGGCCCGGCCTTGCTGAAGCTACTGGGCCTGCCTCTGGAGGGGCTACCGCCCACCACAGCACAGGAAACAACAACAGTAGCGGCGCCGAGATGGGACCCAGCGAAGACGATCCCCTTCATCCCACGAGGAACAGGGAAACCTGAGAAAGTAGCAGCGACCACATGAAGGCCCAGCACCTGCAACGGGACGTCCTCCACCATACTTGGAGGAAGCATTACGGGACTGACACCCTGACTGTATAGCCCAGTACACCTCTAATCTCGTAAAGAGGCGCTGAAAAAACAACCAGTTGGCTTTCCGCTGGTTTTCTTTTATTGTATTTCTTGTTTCCATGTTTTTTATGATTAGCATTGCTTATATATTTTTTTTTTTTCTCGTTATAACCTTTACTCGGGACTCTACTAAGCCCACTAAGCGGTCAAACTGCTTTATTAACCTCCGCACCCACATAGCTCGCCAACAGAGACCAGGCCACATGGAAGAGGTTCACCCCTTGGCCCCTACACCGCCCCCCCCCACCCCAGGGTTACAGGGGACACTAACCTGTCTGACAGACCGCAAGCCTATCGAACCCCCCCCCCAAGAAACGCTCCACGTAAGGTACCCAGGTAGACCCCACACACCAGATAAGCGGACTACCGTGCACTCTATATAGACGACTAGACAAGGCATATACAAGCAGCAGGTCATACCGACACGATACTACTCAGACAAATTATTGCCCGCTGCATATACTATATCGCCACTGTAAGGGCACGCACATTGACTCCAATGCATACCTGTAGAACTACCGTGTTACTCTATTGTCATATTATTCATTTTTTGTTTTTAAAAAAAAAAAATGTGCAGACTACGAATTACCATGTATTTGACCAATATTGAAAGTTATCAATGCATTTGTTACAACTAACATGGCATTTTACAGCATGTAAGATATACCATGCACACGAAAAATAAAGAATTGAAGAAAAAAAAAAAAAGTATCCCCCTCCTGGCGAGGAGGCACCCTCCTGAAACTTCTAGGCAAAAAAGAGATGAATTGGGTATTCACACTAGACACCTCGAGACCCCAAGGGTTAAACGTAGATTTTGATTTGTATAACTTTTTGTAAATAATAATGTTACCTGGTCCTCTTTATTGTATAATATGTTTGACCACACCCCTTTTCCATTCGCCATGGGTACTATAGTGTTTATTGTGTTTTTATAAACAATGTATGACTCCGTTTGTGATCGAACGGCCCAAGGTCTCTCACATTTATTGTTTCTTTTATACAAATTTTTAATCACCCCTTTTTTACACTTGCCCAGAGTTTTTATTCTGTATATTTTAAATGTTTGCTAAGTTCCATTCTCCTAGTACTGTTATTTTACTCTCACGTCTAGTTCCTTTTACTACATTTCCCATGATCCTATGGGGTAGAATCCTCCTGCCAGTCTCCTCCCCCTGTTTCCTATCTCCATGACAACGTGACCCGGTCAGTCATGTGACATAGGTCATGTCTGTCATACCCCCTGCACTACAAGACTGTGTAAGGATGGTCTCCATGGCGACGCCTCCCCAGTTGATCATGTTGGTTTGGGTTGGGGTCACCATTTTGTTTGTTCTTTCTAATTTTTTTTTTGATGAAGTTGAAAAAACAAAATTCCGTCTTCCTTTACTTTCTTTCACCTAAAAATAATCGTTTTCATCCGGGAGACATGTCTTCCATCTCCCCATCCCCTATACTAGGGATTTAGGTACTCCATCCACACTTTTGATATAGGGAAATTTAAGCCAGCGGCAGCCATGTTGGTGTCCCCCATTAACATAATCTGGCAGCCATCTTGGTGCCCTTCTTAAAACCACCACATCCTCTTCTTTTATCTTCCCCAATTTTAAGATTTATGTTTATCCATTTGATAATTTATACCCATTTTATGTCCCCCTCCCATCTGCACTGTATTATTGTTTGTTTTAATATGTTTTAATATGTTTTCTGTATCACATGATTGATGATGTCACTAATTGTGATGATGTAATCAATTGTTTCTGCTATTTAAACAGGATAGGCCTCTGATGCTGTAACTCTTTGATAAAGCCTCTTTGCAGGAGAAACGCGTTAGTGTTTTTTAAAGCTGTTTTATGTTACTGATTTTTTTTTATCTCCAATAAAGATAGCTCATTAATGCTATTGGAGCCTCCAAGCCTATCCTTTTTATTATTTTTTATTTTACAATATAATTCCTTTTACTCTCTCCAACACCCCCACTTGAGGATGCGACAAGTGATAGCCTTGGTGGGGATCATACCACCTACGCCTACATATATTGAGCAATATCCTATTTGCTCTGCACTTGTGAGTATACCTCCATTTTTTTTAATAATTGTATTTTGTATTATCCAGAGAGCACTATTTTGTGTTTTTATCCTTTTTATATATCACCAATTATTCGAATACCGGCCTACTGCCATTGGAAAGGAGATATACCCTACCACCACTGGGTAGGTCCCCTTTTTGAGGACATCCAAGGACCATCTACATATCCATAGGCGGGGATTGTACCGTCCAGGCGCACATATCTGGAGCTGAGTATCTCAACATACTACACTATATCAGTGTCTTTTTCCTTCCCTCCTCCATATCGCTCTGAGCGTGGGAATTCCATCACAGGCGCTGCTCCCTGATCCTACTACCTACATATTTTAAATATCACCTTTAAAGTGCTGATGCTTAAAAAATTTATTATACAATACTTAGCAGCAATAGGATTTTCAGATCAGTTGGGACCTCAAAACCAAAACGAATACATAATAATGCAGATTGTCTATTGCATATATATATACCGTATATACTCGAGTATAAGCCGAGTTTTTCAGCACATTTTTTGTGCTGAAAAACCCCAACTCGGCTTATACTCGAGTCACTGTCTGTATTATGGCAACTTACATTGCCATAATACAGACTGGGGCTGTGGGGGCTGCAGAGAGATGTTACTTACCTTTCCTGCAGCTCCTGTCAGCTCTCTCCTCCTCCGCCGGTCCGTTCAGCTCTTCTGTCAGCTCACAGTGTAAATCTCGCGAGAGCCGCGGCTCTCGCGAGATTTACACTGGGAGCTGACCGAGGTGCTGAACGGACCGGCGGAGGAGGAGAGAGCTGACAGGAGCTGCAGGAAAGGTAAGTAACATCTCTCTGCAGCCCCCACAGCCCCCTCCTACACAGTGCCCATCCACTGGACCACCAGGGAAGGAGAGCCCCCCTCCCTGGCCAGCTAGCAAGCAGGGAGGGGGGACGAAAAAATTTATATATATTAATAATAATAAAAAAAATAAAAATAATAAAATAAAAATAATAATTAAATAAAAAATTATAATAAAATAAAAAAATAATAATAATAAAAAAATGTAATGAAACAAAAAAAATATTAAAATAATAATTAAAAAATAAAAATGCCCACCCCCCACCAAGGCTCTGCATCACACACACACACACACACACACACTGCATTCATACACACACACTGCATTCATACACACACAGTGCATTCATACACACACACTGCATTCATACACACACACTGCATTCATACACACACACTGCACTCATACACACACACTGCACTCATACACACACACTGCACTCATACACAGCATTCTCATACACACACACTGCACTCATACACACAGCATTCTCATACACACACACTGCATTCATATACACACTGCATTCTCATACACACACACTGCATTCTCATACACACACACTGCATTCTCATACACACACTGTAAATAAATATTCAATTAATATAATTTTTTAAGGATCTAATTTTATTTAGAAATTTACCAGCAGCTGCTGCATTTCCCACCCTAGTCTTATACTCGAGTCAATAAGTTTTCCCAGTTTTTTGGGGTAAAATTAGGGGCCTCGGCTTATATTCGGGTCGGCTTATACTCGAGTATATACGGTATATTTATTTAAAACACCAAAAGACCTCCTTATGGATGTCCACTCACAATGAATAGAGCCTCAAACTTGGCTCTATTTAATCACCTGGAGCCTATTGCGGGAGGCTCCTTTCATCTTGTGGTGGAGATGGTGTATTTCTCAAGAAAATAAGTAATTTGTGTAAAAACCACATAAACGGTAAAAATAAAGAAAACCACTCACTTGTCACAAATCCAAGTGGTGTAGAAAACAATATTTATTTATTTAATCAAAAAAGTATTAAAATAAATAAAACAATTTAAAAACAATAATAGTATCAACATGGTATCTTAATAGAAATTAATTTCACCTTTACGCAGCCTTCCTCGGTCTACACATAGCCCCCGCAGTAATGTAATCCATTACATAGATAAACCAATAAATACACAACAAAAATGGGTAAAAAGAAAGGGGAAAAGGGATTTTTAATTCCAATAAAATAATCCTAATATGAGTCTCACACTGTAGCGGATGGCATTGGGCTGTGCTAAAAAGTACAGTTAAGCTTATGTGTTCGGTTAAATTGTAACCTATGTATGTGAATTGTATGCAGCATTCGTCTGATTGTTCGGTAGAATAACTCCAGTTATTATGAGAGTGAAACTACCGAACAGTCAGACCACCCCAGTAGTAAGTGTGCCTCCAATTACCGTTTGCAACAATGTTGCGAACGGGTAATTGGCCCTTCATGTAGTGGGTTCTTTGTTCTCTGGGTGGCCGCCATTCGTGAGACGAACACGTGGCGGCGGCCATTTTAAACTCCCGAACAGCGGTGTTTTGCCGTCGAGTGTCTGGAACTCAAATCGGACACTCGGCTAGGCAAACACCGCTGAGACCTCCACACTGCCGTAAATTCGTATAGAAACTACCGAACGGCCCACCGTTCGGTAGAAAGAAACAACCGCACAAGGGGATTAATGCGAACTCTCCCTATTCTCCATAGCATAAGTCTTTCGTGCAGTTTAGTCCCTTTGTCTGTGACCGACCGCAGGGCCAAAACGCATGGAACCAATTTCGGCTGTTCCCTCCAGCACGGTCGGTCTTTTTATTAGTTCCACAAATTTCCCGAACCCCTGGTCCGATCTGGGTGATTTTTGGATATGTCACTCACCCAGATCAGGGCTTCCAGGGGATGTAATATTTAAAGGGGTACCCCTATGTTTAGGGGTACATCCAGAAACCCAGGGGATTTGTGTACTGTATAAGGGGATTATGAGTCAGGCTAAGGGGAGGAGATGTGTGGGCGGCTACTCAAGTATGATTGGATACTGTACTACTGATTGTAAATCCCTCCCTTGCATGGGAGAATGCTTTATACGGAAGTTGTGTGATTAAAAGTTCAGTTCTGCTCCTGATGCTGTGTGTCGTCCAGTCATTGATGTTGGGATATTGTTGGATTGTTTTGCCTGCTGGAATTATTGCCGTTTGGATTTATAATACTTGTTCCTGAGCCTTACTGGGATCTAAAGTGGAGATAACCTGTGGAATATCAGCTCTCCGCTACACACACATATGGCTGTGACTGTAAATATCCAACATATTATCTAAGGATTTTCCTCATTATAGAAAATGGGAGAAAGGAAAAGTCTAAAAATTATGCAGAAAAATAAAATCAATGTAAAATGAAATGATAGATACAGAGGCAGAAATTATACTGTCTGTGGGGGACATCGAAAAAGAAATAAAAATATAGAAAAATATATATTTAAAACATTTTAAAATAAAAAGATATATATGAATTAAATAATAATAATAATAATAAGGGATTAAAAGCTACAAAAAATTCCTTATACAAATGTATTGTAAAGAAAAAATAAGAAAAAAAGCCTTAGTTTAGAATAACATTTTATATCAGCCATTCCCATTGCACAGACTGAGTCCATCCCCCAGCTCTCTGTGAATTCACAGCCCGGAACCAATATCACACGCCAAGGGGAACCGGAAGCCGCGCGGGACGCAGACTGCACAGAACGGAAGCACTGCGTGTGGTGGAATGCATGTTGGAACGCAAACCCCGGAAATGTGATTTAAAGAGGAGGTGAGTGCAGGCTGGGGGTGCTATCAGCTGGGAATCCAGGAAGAGGGAACTCCCATCACTGGGAGCCATAGCACATGGAGTAACAATCCACACTGACTGTCTGGGACTGCATTTCCCATCACTGGGAGCCATAGCACATGGAGTAATGGCTGCCACCTACTAACAATCCACACTGACTGTCTGGGACTACATTTCCCATCACTGGGAGCCATAGCACATGGAGTAATGGCTGCCACCTACTAACAATCCACACTGACTGTCTGGGACTGCATTTCCCATCACTGGGAGCCATAGCACATGGAGTAATGGCTGCCACCTACTAACAATCCACACTGACTGTCTGGGACTACATTTCCCATCACTGGGAGCCATAGCACATGGAGTAATGGCTGCCATCTACTAACAATCCACACTGACTGTCTGGGACTACATTTCCCATCACTGGCAGCCATAGCACATGGAGTAATGGCTGCCACCTACTAACAATCCACACTGACTGTCTGGGACTACATTTCCCATCACTGGGAGCCATAGCACATGGAGTAATGGCTGCCACCTACTAACAATCCACACTGACTGTCTGGGACTGCATTTCCCATCACTGGGAGCCATAGCACATGGAGTAATGGCTGCCATCTACTAACAATCCACACTGACTGTCTGGGACTGCATTTCCCATCACTGGCAGCCATAGCACATGGAGTAATGGCTGCCACCTACTAACAATCCACACTGACTGTCTGGGACTACATTTCCCATCACTGGGAGCCATAGCACATGGAGTAATGGCTGCTACCTACTAACAATCCACACTGACTGTCTGGGACTACATTTCCCATCACTGGGAGCCATAGCACATGGAGTAATGGCTGCCATCTACTAACAATCCACACTGACTGTCTGGGGCTACATTTCCCATCACTGGGAGCCATAGCACATGGAGTAATGGCTGCCACCTACTAACAATCCACACTGACTGTCTGGGACTACATTTCCCATCACTGGGAGCCATAGCACATGGAGTAATGGCTGCCATCTACTAACAATCCACACTGACTGTCTGGGGCTACATTTCCCATCACTGGGAGCCATAGCACATGGAGTAATGGCTGCTACCTACTAACAATCCACACTGACTGTCTGGGACTGCATTTCCCATCACTGGCAGCCATAGCACATGGAGTAATGGCTGCCATCTACTAACAATCCACACTGACTGTCTGGGGCTACATTTCCCATCACTGGGAGCCATAGCACATGGAGTAATGGCTGCCACCTACTAACAATCCACACTGACTGTCTGGGACTGCATTTCCCATCACTGGGAGCCATAGCACATGGAGTAATGGCTGCCACCTACTAACAATCCACACTGACTGTCTGGGACTGCATTTCCCATCACTGGGAGCCATAGCACATGGAGTAATGGCTGCCACCTACTAACAATCCACACTGACTGTCTGGGACTGCATTTCCCATCACTGGGAGCCATAGCACATGGAGTAATGGCTGCCACCTACTAACAATCCACACTGACTGTCTGGGACTGCATTTCCCATCACTGGGAGCCATAGCACATGGAGTAATGGCTGCCACCTACTAACAATCCACACTGACTGTCTGGGACTGCATTTCCCATCACTGGGAGCCATAGCACATGGAGTAATGGCTGCCACCTACTAACAATCCACACTGACTGTCTGGGACTGCATTTCCCATCACTGGGAGCCATAGCACATGGAGTAATGGCTGCCACCTACTAACAATCCACACTGACTGTCTGGGACTGCATTTCCCATCACTGGGAGCCATAGCACATGGAGTAATGGCTGCCACCTACTAACAATCCACACTGACTGTCTGGGACTGCATTTCCCATCACTGGGAGCCATAGCACATGGAGTAATGGCTGCCACCTACTAACAATCCACACTGACTGTCTGGGACTGCATTTCCCATCACTGGCAGCCATAGCACATGGAGTAATGGCTGCCACCTACTAACAATCCACACTGACTGTCTGGGACTGCATTTCCCATCACTGGGAGCCATAGCACATGGAGTAATGGCTGCCATCTACTAACAATCCACACTGACTGTCTGGGACTGCATTTCCCATCACTGGGAGCCATAGCACATGGAGTAATGGCTGCTACCTACTAACAATCCACACTGACTGTCTGGGACTGCATTTCCCATCACTGGGAGCCATAGCACATGGAGTAATGGCTGCCATCTACTAACAATCCACACTGACTGTCTGGGACTGCATTTCCCATCACTGGGAGCCATAGCACATGGAGTAATGGCTGCCATCTACTAACAATCCACACTGACTGTTTGGGACTGCATTTCCCATCACTGGGAGCCATAGCACATGGAGTAATGGCTGCCACCTACTAACAATCCACACTGACTGTCTGGGACTGCATTTCCCATCACTGGGAGCCATAGCACATGGAGTAATGGCTGCCACCTACTAACAATCCACACTGACTGTCTGGGACTGCATTTCCCATCACTGGGAGCCATAGCACATGGAGTAATGGCTGCCACCTACTAACCATCCACACTGACTGTCTGGGACTGCATTTCCCATCACTGGCAGCCATAGCACATGGAGTAATGGCTGCTACCTACTAACAATCCAAACTGACTGTCTGGGACTGCATTTCCCATCACTGGGAGCCATAGCACATGGAGTAATGGCTGCCATCTACTAACAATCCACACTGACTGTCTGGGACTGCATTTCCCATCACTGGGAGCCATAGCACATGGAGTAATGGCTGCCACCTACTAACAATCCACACTGACTGTCTGGGACTGCATTTCCCATCACTGGGAGCCATAGCACATGGAGTAATGGCTGCCACCTACTAACAATCCACACTGACTGTCTGGGACTGCATTTCCCATCACTGGGAGCCATAGCACATGGAGTAATGGCTGCCATCTACTAACCATCCACACTGACTGTCTGGGACTGCATTTCCCATCACTGGCAGCCATAGCACATGGAGTAATGGCTGCTACCTACTAACAATCCAAACTGACTGTCTGGGACTGCATTTCCCATCACTGGGAGCCATAGCACATGGAGTAATGGCTGCTACCTACTAACAATCCACACTGACTGTCTGGGGCTACATTTCCCATCACTGGGAGCCATAGCACATGGAGTAATGGCTGCCATCTACTAACAATCCACACTGACTGTCTGGGACTACATTTCCCATCACTGGGAGCCATAGCACATGGAGTAATGGCTGCTACCTACTAACAATCCACACTGACTGTCTGGGACTACATTTCCCATCACTGGGAGCCATAGCACATGGAGTAATGGCTGCCACCTACTAACAATCCACACTGACTGTCTGGGGCTACATTTCCCATCACTGGGAGCCATAGCACATGGAGTAATGGCTGCTACCTACTAACAATCCACACTGACTGTCTGGGACTGCATTTCCCATCACTGGGAGCCATAGCACATGGAGTAATGGCTGCCACCTACTAACAATCCACACTGACTGTCTGGGACTGCATTTCCCATCACTGGGAGCCATAGCACATGGAGTAATGGCTGCTACCTACTAACAATCCACACTGACTGTCTGGGACTGCATTTCCCATCACTGGGAGCCATAGTGATACCGGAGAAACGGACGGAAGCCAAGCACAGAGAGATGGACACAGGTTTCTTCAGGAAGGAAGAGATTCTTTATTCGGATCACCGATCGGGACTCAGAGGGACTAGTGTCACCAAAATACAAGTTCTGAGCCCCGGACAATAGTGCAGGCTCCTTATATAGGCACATAACTCCTCCCATATTAAGCTCCACCCGCACATTCTCATAACCAATCAATACGAACAAGAACTAATGTAACGGACCGTTTCACTTACAAGAGGGTAAAACCCAGTTTAGGCGATAATCCCCTTTCCAGATGCACAGGCAGCTACTGCAAACACCATTCTCCCGACTGGAACCACACGAACACTGGAACAGCTGAACAAGAAAAGCAGACATCGGCTTACACTCCTGGCAGTCAGCATACAATCCCATTCCCCCAAAGAACGAGACGACACATCGCTTTGAGGGTTAAGCAAGAACTCAGGACTGGGACACCCAGTCTGGCTTTTATTACAAACCAGTACATACAGGACACTCCCAGGGGGCGGATGAAATTAACCAATCACATGGATGTACCTCCCACACATTTCCTCCCCTTAGATTAACACTTAACATAATTATACCGTACACCCTTTTCCCCAATTCCTGGATGTACCCCAAATACATATGCTACACCTCCAAAACAGGTATCCCCTGATAGCCCTTATTCAGGGGGACAACATATTCAAGAATCAGCCTATTCGGATGAACGGTTCGGGAGATAGGAGGTTCCAAAGATTTGACCGACCGCATGGGTAAAGTATCCGAAAACAGTTCCATGCATTTTGGCCCTGCGGTCGGTCACAAACAAGTGAATGAAACAGACGAATTACTGGTGTTATAGAGACTAAGGGGGATTCGCATGAATCCCCTAGTTCGTACGTTTCTTTCTACCGAACGGCGGGCCGTTCGGTAGTTTCCCCACGAAATCCTGGAAGTCTGGAGGTCTCAGCGGTGTTTGCCTAGTCGAGTGTCCGATTTCAGTTCCAGACACTCGACGGCAAAACACCGCTGTTCGGTAGTTTAAGATGGCCGCCGCCACGTGTTTGTTTCCCGAATGGCGGCCACCCAGAGGACAAAGGATATTACATGGATTGCCAATTACCTGTTTGCAACATTGTTGCAAACGGTAATTGGAGGCACACTTATTCCTGGGTGGTCTGGTTGTTCGGTAGTTTCACTCAATATAATGAATGGAGTGATTCTACCGAACAATGAGATGAATGCTGCATACATATCACCCAGGTTAAACTTAACACATGAATACAGATACAATATTACAGGCAGTACACTAGAATATGCTTCACAGTCTTAAAGGGACAGAAGTCCCAATCTGTTCAAAGATGATGTTAAAGGGCCGGTAGCAGCAATATAAATTATTACATGCCCAAATAGAGTTTTTATAGAGCAATATGTCCAGGGGCCGTAGTCGCAGGGCAGGAGGCTAGCAACCAGGCCTCTCCAGTTCACAGTGGCGAAGCTGGTTTCGCCACAACTAACTTCCTGCTTGACCGCATGGCTTGTCCAGCACAATGGAGGAGGGGAATACTATATCCGGTATTCTCGCACATGCTCCGTACACTACTGATCGTATCTTTGCCACGTGCAACCGACCGATACGTCAGTATATGCACGTACACATGCCACGTGGTAATCTCGGCCTACTAAATGTATTTTTACCGAGATTCCACCACATTCACCCCCTTTGATGCCTCTGATATTTCACAATTACGGAGGCATCACTTAACCTTGGTTTGCATATACCTCAGGTTACCATGAACCAGACCAGACTTTTCTATGATGTGAATCCCTCAACACTCCTCTTCCTGCATTGGTTCTCCCTGATTTAGAGCCTCATATTTATATATGGCCATTATCTGTGCAGCAGCCTTTCTCTCTGCTATGTTTTCTATAACGCTCTGCACAGACCTAAACTACTAAAGGAATAAGACATGGTAGGAGTAGACACAACATTAAAATCAGCATGACTCCGCCTACCAATGCCTTAAGCCCTCCAAACTGCTCATACCAGTTACCAAACCAACTGCTTGGATTATACCCTTTCCATACCTGAGTAGGCACATGCGCTAGTTTAACCATATGGCTAGTAAGCTCAGCTATTGCTTGCCCTTCGTCATCTATTTGAAGACAGCAATTGCTCAGGTTAAACTTCCCACATACACCTCCCTCTACTGCCAATAGGTAATCTATTTTGGTACACTGCTGTCCTCATCCTGGTATTATGCTTCGCTAGAAGATTGAGCGCTTGTGATGTCTCATTAGTAATTATCTCAACCACCGCCTGTAACCTTATAATGCGGTTGAGCATATATATTGGGGTCCTATACCCGAAAGTACCACCCTCTGCCCAAGTGGCTGGCCCATAATAGTCTATAATACGCTGGGGAGGCCATTCATCATCTTCCCAGGCGCCTATCTCTATGGGTCCCCTTTTCTTCCTATGATTCACATCATACACTTTAACACCTAAAGTCTCACCTGTTTCAATAGGCAACAAGAAGAAAGATGGTTTGAGCATACCTAACACACATGCCCCTTCCCAGTCCTGTGGCAACTCCGAATAGGCCTTCTTACCACAGATCCAGTACAAATTTGCTGGGGCTTTCCAGGTAGATGTGATGGATAAATCAAACCACACATCCTTTAAATTGGCGTATCTAGCAAACGGGTTAGATGGTTCTGAGACATTTGAAGCCGACCACCAAGTTGTATTCTTTGTATCATCATCATAAGCTTTTTGCCCTAGACAAGTTAATTCTCCTACAGAAGTATTAAACATTATTCCTTTCCTTGCTATGCAAACATAACCTATGATGGAGGTCTTTAATCTCCACTCAGATTTACCTCTAACACTCATCTGATTATCGGCTTGTGTAGATATTAATTGTTCAACTGCCTCAGAACCGGTCATTACTTCCTTTGCTTACCAAGGCCATTGGTCTCCCATGTTAGTACCTCCACACACATAGCAGTTGGTTACATTAAGACTACCAGCAATACTCTCAGCTAAATCTATAAACAGGTTTTTAGCGTTATGGGGGATCTTATTATCTACACTCATCTCTTCATAAAAAGAATGGAATACCTGATGAGTTTGGGATGTTACAGTAGCGGTCTCTATCCCTATAAACAATATTGTCCTAGGGTCTAAACCCGTCCCATATATCTGGAACCCAAATAAGTTACCATATCTGTCTAAGAATTGGTCAGGATTATTTATAAGTATATGGACTGGGTTGCATTCCATAGACTTACAGTATGGTTTGGTAGGCAACTTAGTAACAATCATATCCTTGTCTGCTGTCTGTCCCCAAGTTGCCCACCCCACACAAGACCAATATGGGCAAAAATTATATTCCCTATCTGGGCATCTCGGACTTGAATACTTGTTTTTACTACTGGGACAAATATATTTATCGTTGGACCCATACGTTCTCTCCCACCTAATATCCCCACATACATTCCACGGCTTTCTACCCGAAGAATGTACGGTTTCTAACACAGTTTTATTTATTAGGGTCCCCTGTGGATCTCCATTCCTGAGGGTCAACCAAATTGTACGGGGTTGATACTCTGGATTGAAGCACTTAGGTTCTCCTACTCCTAAATGGCATACACTATATTCTATACCTAGATATCTACACCTAGACACATCTCCTTTACACTCATATTGTGAATGCCAAATTAGGGTCTGGGAAATATGATTACCTGTCTTAGTAGTCTTAATGCAAACCTCACAGCAAGGAGTGTCGGTACCTCTACCTTCCTGAATATAAAAAGACATATAAATAAACACTATCATTAACACATCTTTCGTCGGCTGCATCCTCAGTCTTCGTCCGTGCGATGGCACCTCAGCTTCCAGGATGTAAGGGCTGCAGGGAATGGAGTTCTGCTCGTCTTCACAGGGGTCCCTTCGAGACTTCCTGACTTTTAATAATACGTTGGTGAGTGGTCAGGCGTTATTATGGCCGTCAAAACACTCGCCAATCTCTGTAAAAACAATAATTGTAATCCACAATGTTTCCTCGTCACTCCGACTGAGTCGTGCGCTTTAACCGGATCTTGCAGGGATTCTCTGGATCTGATGTAGCTTGCCAAGAATCTACTGCTGCTGGTTTAACCCTGGAGTGATGAATCCACTGAGTCACTTCGGCCACTTTTATTGCTGTAGGGGTAGACAAAAGAAAAACATAAGGACCCCTCCACTTAGGCCCTAACGGTTTATTATTCCACTCTTTAATCCACACTTGATCTCCTGGATGGTAACTATGAACAGGGGGATACATATTCACAGGTAATCTATCTTGTACCCATTTCTGTACCTCCTCCATAGTTTTACCCAACTCTACAACCTGCTGCCGGGTAATTCCTTCTCCCAACTGACTCAAATCCCCCCTTAAGTTACCAAGTACGGGAGGTGGACGCCCATACATGATTTCAAAAGGAGAGAGACCCATCCTTCTGGTAGGTGTACTTCGAATACGCAACAGAGCTATAGGCAAAAGAACATTCCACTTAAGCTGGGTTTCCTGACACATTTTTGCCAACTGATTCTTAATAGTTCTATTCATTCTTTCTACTTTACCAGAACTCTGGGGTCTATATGCCGTATGAAGTCTCCACTTAATACCAAGCATATGAGTCAGTTGTTGTAGGCACTGGTGAACAAAGGCTGGACCATTATCCGATCCTGTAGAACAGGGTAGTCCATATCGGGGTATTATTTCTCGTAGCAGGAATCGCACAACTTCTCCTGCTTTCTCTGTACGAGTAGGACATGCTTCTACCCAGCCTGAATAGGTGCACACAACTACTAGTAGGTAGCGATGTCCACCAGATTTAGGCATAACTGTATAGTCAATTTGTAGATCGGACATAGGGAGTCCCCCCCCATATACTGAACTCCTGGTGGCTTTACTGGTCCTTGCCTTGCATTATTTTTAGCACACGTTACACATCTTCGTACAATGGCTTGAGTTAAGTTGGACAATCTTGGTATGTAGAAATGTTTTCTGAGAGATTCTTCTGTACTATCTCTTCCAGAATGTGTCCCGTTGTGATAATTTTGGACAATTTCTACCGCTAGTGATGCTGGAATAACTATTCTCCCATCTTCTAATTGATACCATTTGTTCTCCAGGTACTTTCCATGTTCAGTCTTTAACCACTCTTCTTCTTGAGCTGTATAAACTGGAGTCCATTGAGACAGTGGAGTCGGTATAAGAGCAGCTATATGTTCCACATATTCCTGTCTTCCTGATTCAGCGGCACGCTTAGCTGCATTATCTGCCATCTGATTTCCTTTGGTTATATCACCATCTCCTCTCAGATGCGCTCGACAATGTATAATACCAACTTCTTTCGGTTCCCATACTGCTTCCAATAGTTGTAGTATTTCAGCTGCGCATCTACATATTGTAATAGTACACACTCTCCTGGGATGGACTTAAAATCCAGTAAGTCTTGACTTAAAGCTGAACCAAATAGGGTAGGTGAATTTTTAAACCCTTGGGGCAGTCTTGTCCAAGTCATCTGGCATTTCGAGCCCGTTACAGCATTTTCCCATTGGAAAGCGAAGATACATTGGCTTTCTGCAGCAATTCGGAGGCAAAAGAAGGCATCTTTGAGGTCTAAGACTGTAAAATAGGTAGCCCCGCACGGAATTAAAGCAAGCAGGTTATACGGATTGGGCACAACTGGGTGTATACTTACAACCGCATCATTGACTGCTCTCAAGTCCTGCACAGGGCGATACTCATCTGTACCGGGCTTTTGAACAGGCAACAATGGGGTGTTCCAGGGGGAAGTACAGAATTTTAGGATACCATACCGTATGAACTTATCCAGGTATGATTGAATATTCTTCTTAGCCTTCTGCGGGATATGATATTGCCGTAGGCTCACTGGATAAACCCCAAGTTTTAGTTCAATTCGAATGGGTGGAATATTGCAGGCCAGTCCTGGTGGGTTGTTCTCTGCCCAAACTCCTGGTATATTGAATAAGGATTCATCACTCTTAGGGTTTTGGCTAGTCAACGCTGTATAAAGTCGCCACTCTTCTTCCTTTGGTACTGATAATGTCATAATACCTGAAGGTCCATTAAACTTTAAAGATGTTGTTCCATTTGGTAGGAACGTTATCTGCGCTTGTAATTTTGATAGCAAATCACGTCCTAGCAGTTGGACTGGACATTCAGGCATATAAAGGAATTGATGTTTCACTACGTGGCCTCCCAATGTACAGAGTCGACTTTTAAGAACCGGTTTTGCAGCACTCCTTCCAGTTGCTCCTATTACGGTGATAGTTCTTCCAGATAGAGGAGCAACTAGGTCAGTCACCACCGAATGTTCAGCACCAGTATCAATCATGAATGCACTCCTTTTTCCCCCTATTGATACATCGACCATAGGCTCCGCTCGGCCAAGGGGGATGGAGCCCGGTCGGTATCAATAGTCTTCCATGACCGTGTCAGCCAATCCTACAAAGTCCCTATCTTGTCTAACGCGGGACCTCTGCGCTGCGGGATAATATCTATCTTCCCTAACACTTCCTCTATTACCATTACTCCCTCCGGGACCTCCTCTACCTCTCGCTCTGCCTCTATAATTTCCATATCCTGCCCTGGGTTGGTCTCTCTCATACTGCTCCCTTTTTGGACACTCGCTTCTCCAATGCCCTTCTTCTCTACAGTATGCGCACTGATTCCTACTCAGGGGTTCCCTATTCCACTTGCTATCGCCTCTATCCGGTCCCCGTCTGTCTACGCCTGCGATCGCTACCGCTAGCATATTCGCCTTTTTACGCATCTTGCGCTCTTCCTCTTTCTTATTCTCCGATTCCCTGTTCATGTAAACTTTATTAGCTACCTCCATGAGTTGGGTGATGGACATTCCTACAAACCCTTCTAACTTTTGTAGCTTGCGCTTAATATATCCGTAGGCTTGGCTGACAAAGGCAGAGTTTACGATTCGGGAATTCTCAGGGGCTTCCGGATTAAAGGGGGTATACAAGCGGTATGCCTCCAATAATCGGTCATAAAAGACACTGGGCGATTCATCACTTTTCTGTAACACCTCAGCCGTCTTAGACATATTTTTAGCTTTCTTTCCTCCGGCTTTCATGCCAGCAATTATAGCGTCTCTATAGGCTTTTAAATGAACCATATCTGCGCCATTAACATTCCACTCGGGATCAGTGTTCGGATAATGGGCTGTGGCCCATGCTGCTGGATTAGCTTGATTTAATGTACGGGCTTCTTCTTCCAGCGCTTTAATGGCCGCTTGGTTTATCCTAGTCCTCTCCTCGTTGTTAAATAATGTCATTAGTAATTGCTGGCAATCAGCCCAAGTTGGATTGTGCGTCTGGACTATTGAGGTGAACAGGTCGGTCATGGCTTGAGGTTTGTCAGTGTACGAGGAATTATGGGTTTTCCAATTTAAGAGATCGGTAGTTGTAAACGGGACATATACGAAGACTGGGTCAGCATATATTAATTGACCTTCATCATTAAGGTGTGCTGTGCCGGGAGCCAAACGAAGTGGCATTTGATAATGTCTAGGCTTTAGGGTACCGGTCAGTTGTCAGGTTAGTATAGGGCTTCGTTGAGGGGTGTCGGTTAGGGGTTCCAGTCGAGGGGTAGTAAGGCATGGGGATGGGGAAGCTTTATTGTGAGGAAGATCGGTTAATAAAATATTCCGGGCCGGGCTAGAGGAAGCCTGACCGGAAGCTTGATATGGCGCCAAATCAGGATATGTGGGTTTAACGGGGGTTGGTACCAGAAGGAGAGATTTAGTAATAAGGGGGATGGACTCTGAACTAGAGGAGGAAGTTGATGGGAACAACGGGGAAAGGGGTGTAGAGCTTCCTGTATCACTTCCTCTTCCCCTTCCCCTTCCTCTTCCCCTTCCTCTTCCTGTGGAGGAGGAGTAAGGGGGCGGCATAGGGATCTCGGACTCAGGGGGCGTGTCCAAAATGGGCGTAATCATGGCCCTAGTGGACAAACGAGTCCTGGCCACAATGAGGCGACATTGCTCCTCGTGGCATACTCGGATCCATCTTGGCGAGTCGTTTACGGCCTGCCTCCAACAATCAATGTATGGAAACTGTCCGTAAAGTTCAGGCCTACCTGATACAGCCACGTGTACACGCTGTACCAGATTAGGATCTAAACTGCCACGTGGCGGCCATGCAGCAACCAAAGTAGGCCATTCCCTATTACATAAAGTAATCAGGCGTGCAGGAGACATTTTAACCCCAAAATCACATTTTGTAAATCCCTTTTTAAAATTCTTTTAACATGCATCCTAAGGGATCCAAAATCGTCGAGTCCGATGCGCCCATACTTAACAATGGAGCGTCGTTTCCAACGAATACTATACACGCACTCTATTCAACGGTCACACCCGTTCCCTCGGCAACAGCACCACATAGTACAGTTACCAAGTGAAACGTACACAACAAAAAACACTCAGGGAATTCCCGTACACACACAGCTGTTACACCAGTCACTAAATAATAGATACTATGCCCTTTGGCGAAACTATACCGTCACCCACGCTATAATTCCCTATATATGAATTACCCGTCTATAACATACCCCAGTAACATCGTCTTTACAAACAGCAGTTACAGTACGGTTAGCATAGGTCAAAGTACAATTTAAGGTCACAGTACAGTTAATAGTGGTTATGGTGTTAGACATGCAATAGACGACAATTATTAGTTGTTAAGACCTGCAGGGGTGATGGTACTTCGGTCTCCAGTTCCGATCCCAGCTGCTGAGTATTAGTGATTATAGCTGCAGCAGAGGGTAGAGATGAATACAGCTTCCCAGACAATCCTTCCCAGTAGATAGAATATTCCTTGCCCAAACATGAGCCAAGACTTCATGAAGGGTGTAACAGAATTAAAGCTTTATTGAAACAGGCTGGATTTTATGGGGGATCCTCATGCAAGAGGACCTCGCAAAACAAACAAACATTTCACCAATCACTGTACAATATTTTCTTAATACACGCCCTCCCTCTGCACGGGAGATATTGAGATAAGTTAAGGGGTAAATCAATTATCTCCAGGCAAAGGGCACCCATTTTCCCCAAACGTTGGAACACCCCTTTCCCCACAAGGTACCCCCACAAAATACATATCCCCGGATAGCCCCGATCTGGGAGGTGAACATGTCCAAATTTCACCCAGATCGGTTCAGGGGTTCTTAAAAAGTGTGGAAGTCTTGTGTTACCGACCACACACGAGGCTCCTGCCCAAAATAGTTCCACGAATTCAGCGTGTGCGGTCGGTCGATTGGGAAAAAGACGGAAAACTGTCAAAATACCAAATATACCCTCCTGGCTCATAGTAGCGATTGTTCCCCATGTCTGTACGAACATAACTACCGAATGCCGCTGTTCGGTAAATAGGGAAAGCGGGCGTTCGGTAGTTTTCAGCGGTCCTTCGTGCGGTCGAGTGTCCGATTTTAGTTCCAGACACTCGACGACTAAGTCCCGCTGACTCGCCTCGTGCGAACAAGATGGCCGCCGTTTTCTTTTCCACGTGGAGTCCGGCTTATATGGACAGCGGCCACCCAGGGAACATTGGACGGACGGTGCTTTTGATCATACTGAGCCAGGAGGGAGGTCAGGGTTCGGTAGGGGCAAACTGCCGAACTAATAATCCACTGTAGGCAGGAAAAATTAAACAACATACAAGAAATCAGAAGAAAAGGTCGGTTAGAGTCCCTTTTTCTTCACATTAGTATTTATATACAGTGTCAGTAAATATACAGGGTTATGGTACCGTGCACTATAATACAGCTACACACTATTAACACTCTCGCTAGACGGCAGAGCTCATGCTATCTAACAAGATATACACGCTACTAAACAATCTTTAACACATATACAATTCCCAACTAATCTATTGGCCAGTACCTTGATGGACTACCTAAAACTATCTACATCCGTTTTGGTTAGCCACACTGCCCAAGCACCACATATAGCGAACTAGAGGGCAGAATTTACAACAGAACCCTCTTAGTCTATCTACTCTATCAAAAGTCTAGTGGGTTCCAAATTTACACGCCTTCCCACTTAGCCAAGATAGGTTGAGAGCTAGCGGACCGAATTTACACAGACGCCGCTTAGTCTCCCGGCCCCTTCGACCTAGCGAACAAAATGTACACCCTAGAACGCTAGTCTAGACAAGACACCGGTGTCCGGCTAGGGCTATTTACACAGAACCCCGCCTGACTCCAAACCAAATTAAACGGTCTTACTAAAGAGCGTTCAATTGAGCGGTGCGCCTTCGCTCCTTCCCTCCACTGGAGGGGGCAGATTCCGTACACAATTCAAACCCCTTATGGGCCTACCGCACAATCGTAGGTGCAGCCGTAGAGATTGTGGGCAAAGATAGACCGTCTCACGCCTCTGCTTCTCAGCTACCGTTGAACGATGAGCTTCCCGGCCAATGCACCAAATGATACCGGAGAAACTGACGGAAGCCAAGCACAGAGAGATGGACACAGGAGAGGAAGGAAGAGATTCTTTATTCGGATCACCGATCGGGACTCAGAGGGACTAGTGTCACCAAAATACAACAAGTTCTGAGCCCCGGACAATAGTGCAGGCTCCTTATATGGGCACATAACTCCTCCCATATTAAGCTCCACCCGCACATTCTCATAACCAATCAATACGAACAAGAACTAACTTCCTGCTTGACCGCATGGCTTGTCCAGCACAATGGAGGAGGGGAATACTATATCCGGTATTCTCGCACATGCTCCGTACACTACTGTATCTTTGCCACGTGCAACCAACCGACCGATACGTCAGTATATGCACGTACACATGCCACGTGGTAATCTCGGCCTACTAAATTTATTTTTACCGAGATTCCACCACAATAGCACATGGAGTAATGGCTGCCATCTACTAACAATCCACACTGACTGTCTGGGACTGCATTTCCCATCACTGGGAGCCATAGCACATGGAGTAATGGCTGCCATCTACTAACAATCCACACTGACTGTCTGGGACTACATTTCCCATCACTGGGAGCCATAGCACATGGAGTAATGGCTGCTACCTACTAACAATCCACACTGACTGTCTGGGGCTACATTTCCCATCACTGGGAGCCATAGCACATGGAGTAATGGCTGTCACCTACTAACAATCCACACTGACTGTCTGGGACTGCATTTCCCATCACTGGGAGCCATAGCACATGGAGTAATGGCTGTCACCTACTAACAATCCACACTGACTGTCTGGGACTGCATTTCCCATCACTGGGAGCCATAGTGTTACAGGGGAAATAACAGGATCAAATCGCAGAAGCCACACTTAGAGATATGGACACAAGTCTTCAGGAACTAACAGGCCTTTATTCCCGTACCGATCGGGTCTCAGCTGAACTCCCCATTCTGGGGTTAAGAAGGAATTTTTTTCCTAGCTTGTTGCAAATTTGGAAGTTCTTCAAACTGGGTTTTTTTTTTGCCTTCTTTTGGATGAACAGCAAAAAACATATGTGAGGAAGGCTGAACTTGATGGATGCAAGTCTCTTTTCAGCCTGTGTAACTACGTAAAAGGAATGAGCCCTGAGCACATGTTTCAGAAGCATTTTTATTAAACAATAACTCCTCCCATTAATAGCTCCACCCACACATGCACTTAGACCAATCAGTACACAGGATATTCAGGATCACCTTATATGGGCAGATCACATGGCTTGTTGAAGACAAAGGATTTTACTATCCACTTCCACACATGCTGGAATCCCATCACAATGTGTTTGCGGACCATCACCCATAACTTGAGTTAATATTTTTTAATGTAATGCTCTGTTTTTTCACATTTTATGTTTTTTTTTTAAATATTATGCAAACATCATCACAATCCAGTTCAGTCCAGACACAGTCGTGACACACATTCAGTTGGACAAGGAGAAACAGAAACGTAATTTAATATTCTATGTTCCATGTTAGAAAATGGAAAGGTTATAATTGACAGGCAGCCAAGATGGAGGCATTCTTTTTAAAAGCAGAGGTAGATCTGGCAATGGATTAATACATTTAACCTAATTTTTCAAATCCTACTAAACACGTGTTGTTTATAGGGTGTGGGTCATGTTAGACAGGCTAATGCATTCCATTCTGTATTCACTCACACCCTCACGAAGAACCTTATCCAGATTTGTATCTTCATAATTTCTGTCCAGAAAGTAATTTATGATTATTTTTAACTCAGAGGGACCTGAACATGCTGTTGATATCAGTGAGTTATATTGAATGTTCACCTTTCTGTTGAACATATATATATTTTAATTTTTTTCTATTTCAGTTCAATTCAAATTCGCTATGATTATGTCTCATAGCTAATCTCACAGTAATTGCAGAGACACATCTGAGGATTATCCTTTCAGCACAGACACTAACAGGTCGATGATGAAGAAGAACAGAAATCTATTGTCTGAGAGAATCATAAATCTGACCCTGGAGATCATCTACCTGCTGACTGGAGAGGTGAGGGATTCTGGGTAATGTCAGTATGGAGATCATCTACCTGCTAACTGGGGAGGTGAGGGATTCTGGGTAATGTCAGTATGGAGATCATACCTGCTGACTGGAGAGGTGGAGAGGAAGTCACATTTTACCGACCACACACGAGGCTCCTGCCCAAAACAGTTCCACGAATTCAGCGTGTGCGGTCGGTCAATTTAGAAAAAGGTAAAAAACTAATAAAGTACCAAATGGATCCTCCTGGCTCATAGGAGCGATTGCTCCCCTTGTCCGTACGAACAAAACTACTGAATGGCGCTCTCCTGGCTGTTCGGTAGTTTCAGCGGTGGTTCGTGAGGTCGAGTGTCCGATTTTAGTTCCAGACACTCGACGACCAAGTCCCGCTGCCTCCTTTCGTGCGAACAAGATGGCCGCTGTTTTCTGTTCCACATGGCGTTCGGCTATACGAACAGCGGCCGCCCAGAGAGCACATAATAGACGGTTCTTTTGAAGTTTATGAGCCAGGAGGGTGGTCGGTTTTCGGTAGTTTTAAACTACCGAACCAATAGACTTGGAGAGGTGAGGGATTCTGGGTAATGTCACCATGGAGATCATCTACCTGCTGACTGGAGAGGTGAGGGATTCTGGGTAATGTCATTATGGAGATCATATACCTGCTGGCTGGAGAGGTGAGGGATTCTGGGTAATGTCATTATGGAGATCATATACCTGCTGGCTGGAGAGGTGAGGGATTCTGGGTAATGTCAGTATGGAGATCATCTACCTGCTGACTGGAGAGATGAGGGATTCTGTGTAATGTCACCATGGAGATCATCTACCTGCTGACTGGAGAGGTGAGGGATTCTGGGTAATGTCATTATGGAGATCATCTACCTGCTGACTGGAGAGGTGAGGGATTCTGGGTAATGTCATTATGGAGATCATCTACCTGCTGACTGGAGAGGGGAGGGATTCTGGGTAATGTCAGTATGGAGATCATCTACCTGCTGACTGGAGAGGTGAGGGATTCTGGGTAATGTCATTATGGAGATCATCTACCTGCTGACTGGAGAGGTGAGGGATTCTGGGTAATTTCAGTATGGCGATCATCTACCTGCTGACTGGAGAGGTGAGGGATTCTGGGTAATGTCCGTAAGGAGATCATCTACCTGCTGACTGGAGAGGTGAGGGATTCTGGGTAATGTCACCATGGAGATCATCTACCTGCTGGCTGGAGAGGTGAGGGATTCTGGGTAATGTCACCATGGAGATCATCTACCTGCTGACTGGAGAGGTGAGGGATTCTGGGTAATGTCATTATGGAGATCATCTACCTGCTGACTGGAGAGGTGAGGGATTCTGGGTAATGTCATTATGGAGATCATCTACCTGCTGACTGGAGAGGTGAGGGATTCTGGGTAATGTCACCATAGAGATCATCTACCTGCTGACTGGAGAGGTGAGGGATTCTGGGTAATGTCACCATGGAGATCATCTACCTGCTGACTGGAGAGGTGAGGGATTCTGGGTAATGTCATTATGGAGATCATCTACCTGCTGACTGGAGAGGTGAGGGATTCTGGGTAATGTCATTATGGAGATCATATACCTGCTGGCTGGAGAGGTGAGGGATTCTGGGTAATGTCAGTATGGAGATCATCTACCTGCTGACTGGAGAGGTGAGGGATTCTGGGTAATGTCATTATGGAGATCATCTACCTGCTGACTGGAGAGGTGAGGGATTCTGGGTAATGTCACCATGGAGATCATCTACCTGCTGACTGGAGAGGTGAGGGATTCTGGAAATAAAATATTAACATCACGATTACCTCAGTTACGGTAAGTTAAGGCATATATCTGAGTAATTTCCTACTCCGTCTTGCAGCTCACTTAATTCTGTCATGAAGTAATATTCCTGTTCTGTACACAGCAGTTTGTCTATACGTTTCCTACATAACCAATATATATTGTTATTTGTTTAATTTATATATAGGATTATTTAGTTGTCAAGAAACATGGCGACCATGATGGACTTTGCAGCTATCATATGTCTAGATTCACCAGGACTCAAAGCCCCAGCACGGTGCCTCCACCTCACTCTGTGATCCATGAGAGAAACAATGACCGGAAGATCCTGGAGCTTACTAATGAGATCATCCAACTGCTGACTGGAGAGGTGAGGCTGCTGAGAATGAAGGGGTGATTTGGATGATGCCTATCATGGTGTGTATCAGATTCCTTCATATTGTCCCCCTTAAGTAGAATTACAATGTGTAATAATTGTAAAGTTTGTGGTGCATTGGGTTCTGTGTGCCCGTTCTTGACCATTACGATGCCTTTGAATTGCAGTCATTTAAACAATAGCACAGCTTTAAAGGGACACTATAGTCACCTGAACAACTTCAGCTTAATGAGGTTGTTCAGGAGAGTGCTACAGCTACCCGGAGCCTTTTTCTTGTAAGCACTGTATTTTCTGAGAAAATGCAGTGTTTACATTGGAAGCTTGGAACACCTCTTGTTGCAGTCAATCAGACGGCCACCAGAGGGACTTCCGAGTTCAGAGGCCCTAAAAAGGCCTCTCGTCCGATGCATTCTGGGTGAATGCATCAGACGGGCTATCAGCACACAAAGCACTGTGAACGCGCTTTGTGTGCTGATAGCCTGTCAGCACTGCTGTGGGCGTGGCTTCAGCTGACAGCTTCAGCTTCAGCTGACAGCTGAAGCCCGAACCCACAGGGACGCTTACTGTCCACAATAGTGGCTGTGCGGCGGGTGGGGGCCCTAAAATTATCAATAAGGGGGGGGACCTACTGTCCCCCCCGGCCCCCACCCCTGTGCGGCGGGTGGGGGCCCTAAAATTATCAATAAGGGGGGGACCTATTGTCCCCCCCCGGCCCCCACCCCTGAGCGGTGGGTGGGGGCCCTAAAATTATCGATAAGGGGGGGGACCTACTGTCCCCCCCCGGCCCCCACCCCTGTGCGGCGGGTGGGGGCCCTAAAATTATCAATAAGGGGGGGGACCTACTGTCCCCCCCGGCCCCCACCCCTGTGCGGCGGGCGGGGGCCCTAAAATTATCAATAAGGGGGGGACCTATTGTCCCCCCCCGGCCCCCACCCCTGAGCGGTGGGTGGGGGCCCTAAAATTATCAATAAGGGGGGGACCTATTGTCCCCCCCCGGCCCCCACCCCTGTGCGGCGGGTGGGGGCCCTAAAATGATCAATAAGGGGGGGGACCTATTGTCCCCCCCCGGCCCCCACCCCTGAGCGGTGGGTGGGGGCCCTAAAATTATCAATAAGGGGGGACCTACTGTCCCCCCCGGCCCCCACCCCTGAGCGGTGGGTGGGGGCCCTAAATACAAAGGGGGGGGGGGACCCTAGTTAACCCTCCCCCCCCCCCAAAAAAAAATTATCTCCCTACCTACCCCCCTCACCCTAAAAATAATGAGGGGGGAACATTAACTAAAAACCTGTAAAAAAAAAAAAAAAGAGATAAAAAAAACTTACCATTCGATGTTTTCTTTCTTCTAAAATCTTCTTTCTTCAGCCCAAAAAAGGCCAAATAAAAATCCATAATAACCGACGCAATTAAAAAAAAAAAAAAAAAAAAAAAAAAAAAACGAGCGCAAAAAAATAATCCATCTTCACCCATGGAGGGCTCCGCGCAGACTGAGCTCCGCAGGGTGGGGAAGGCTTATAAAGCCTTGCCCCGCCCTGCAATTAGGCTAAGAACACTCTGATTGGTGGGTTTAAACCAATCAGAGTGCTCTTTGTCATTTTACAAGCGTGGGAAAGTTCTTTGGAATTTTCCCACGCTTGTAAAATGACACAGAGCACTGTGATTGGATGGATTTCAAGCCATCCAATCACAGTGCTCTGTGTCATTTTACAAGCGTGGGAAAGTTCTTTGGAATTTTCCCACGCTTGTAAAATGACACAGAGCACTGTGATTGGATGGCTTGAAACCCATCCAATCACAGTGCTCTGTGTCATTTTACAAGCGTGGGAAAATTCCAAAGAACTTTCCCACGCTTGTAAAATGACACAGAGCACTGTGATTGGATGGCTTGAAACCCATCCAATCACAGTGCTCTGTGTCATTTTACAAGCGTGGGAAAATTCCAAAGAACTTTCCCACGCTTGTAAAATGACACAGAGCACTGTGATTGGATGGCTTGAAACCCATCCAATCACAGTGCTCTGTGTCATTTTACAAGCGTGGGAAAATTCCAAAGAACTTTCCCACGCTTGTAAAATGACACAGAGCACTGTGATTGGATGGCTTGAAACCCATCCAATCACAGTGCTCTGTGTCATTTTACAAGCGTGGGAAAATTCCAAAGAACTTTCCCACGCTTGTAAAATGACAAAGAGCACTCTGATTGGCTCAAACCCACCAATCAGAGTGTTCTTAGCCTAATTGCAGGGCGGGGCAAGGCTTTATAAGCCTTCCCCCGCCCTGCGGAGCTCAGTCTGCGCGGAGCCCTCCATGGGTGAAGATGGATTAATTTTTTTTGTGCTCGTTTTTTTTTTTTTTTTTTTTTAATTGCGTCGGTTATTATGGATTTTTATTTGGCCTTTTTTGGGGCTGAAGAAAGAAGATTTTAGAAGAAAGAAAACATCGAATGGTAAGTTGATTTTATCTCATTTTTTCTTTTTTACAGGTTTTTAGTTAATGGTCCCCCCTCATTATTTTTAGGGTGAGGGGGGTAGGTAGGGAGATAATTTTTTTTTGGGGGGGGGAGGGTTAACTAGGGTCCCCCCCCCCCTTTGTATTTAGGGCCCCCACCCACCGCTCAGGGGTGGGGGCCGGGGGGGACAGTAGGTCCCCCCTTATTGATAATTTTAGGGCCCCCACCCACCGCTCAGGGGTGGGGGCCGGGGGGGGGACAATAGGTCCCCCCCTTATTGATCATTTTAGGGCCCCCACCCGCCGCACAGGGGTGGGGGCCGGGGGGGGACAGTAGGTCCCCCCCTTATTGATAATTTTAGGGCCCCCACCCGCCGCACAGGGGTGGGGGCCGGGGGGGACAGTAGGTCCCCCCCTTATCGATAATTTTAGGGCCCCCACCCACCGCTCAGGGGTGGGGGCCGGGGGGGGGACAGTAGGTCCCCCTCTCATTGATAATTTTAGGGCCCCCACCCGCCGCTCAGGGGTGGGGGCCGGGGGGGGCAGTAGGTCCCCCCCTTATGGATAATTTTAGGGCCCCCACCCACCGCTCAGGGGTGGGGGCCAGGGGGGGGACAGTAGGTCCCCCCCCTTATCGATAATTTTAGGGCCCCCACCCGCCGCACAGGGGTGGGGGCCGGGGGGGGACAGTAGGTCCCCCCCCTTATTGACAATTTTAGAAAGCGAGCTGAGCTGTCAGTCAGACAGCTCAGCTCGCGAACGCGCATTCCGCGCACATGCGCGGTAAAGCGCTCAGGTTCTTCATAGGGCGGCATTCAATGCCGCTCTATGAAGAACGCGATTGGTCCAGCGCGAAGCCGTCCCATTGGGCCCCGCGATTTCGTCATTTTGACGAAAAAGGGGGCGCGGCCTAGCGGGGAGCTCGGCGCTGGAACGGAGGTAAGTTTTTAATATAAAAACACCGAAAAAATTTTTTTTAATCAATGAAAGTTCATATAAAAGCAAGAAGGAAGGCTGGGGAACCTGTCTTTCTTGCTTTTATATGGTGACTATAGAGTCCCTTTAAGGCAGCCCCTCAGAGCTGTCCGTCATGCCACTGGATTGCTCAGTTCCAGCTTCTGATATCAGATTTGTATCACTCCAAAAGCACAACTAGAGCTCCGCTCTCTCTCCACCCAGGAGTACACAACTTTAATCTCCACACGGTGAACAGTTAAATATCCAAAAATGTATTCCAAATTATAATAGCAGTTACTGTAGGACTACTATCCTTTTACAGAGCCGTCACTCTAATCTTAAGTGCTGGGCGGAACTGCTCTTGGAGGGATAAATTAGAAGCAGGAGTTGATGGGATAAGAATAGGCCCCACAGCCCAGAATAAGCCACCCCTGATGATTATTAAGTCATTTTTGTTTGTGTTTGTTTAACATTGCCTAAATAATGTATCATTAAATAAATAGGGTGTCATTTCCCCCTCTATTGTTTGTTTTGAAAATGTGTAAATGCTTGTCTTGTTCTCCATGTAGGAGTGGGAATATGTGGAAGAACAAAAGGAACCTTACAAAACCATTGTAATGGAGGATCTCCAACCCCTCCGCTCTCTTGGTAAGAGGAAGCACGATTACTGTCATGGCCGATAACACATGCAATGCTGATATCAAACACCATGCTAGAGGTTTATAGTTTATTCTATATAGTCCGGATCTGAGAAATGTATGAAGAATGTACAAACCTTTATGAAATATAATCCCGTAAATGGTTCTGAAAAAGATAATAATGACAATAATAACGTTAACACTCATTATTATTATTATTATTATTGTATCTCATATTCACAAATCAGTGATGGGTGTAAACTACAATTCCTGATAACATATTTAGTAGGACTACATATTTATATATTTAGATCCTTATATACAGTGAGGGGGAAAAAGTATTTGATCCCCATTTGATTTTGAACGTTTGCCCACTCACAAAGAAATGATCAGTCTATAATTCTAATGGTAGGTGTATTTTAACAGAGAGAGACAAAACAACAAAAAAAATCCAGAAAAACGCATGTCAAAAAAGGGATAAATTGATTTGCATGTCAATGAGTGAAATAAGTATTTGACTCCTTCGACTTTTTACTTGGTGGCAAAACCCTTGTTGGCAATCACAGAGGTCAGACGTTTCTTGTAGTTGGCCACCAGGTGTGCACACATCTCAGGAGGCATTTTGTCCCACTCCTCTTTGTAGATCCTCTCCAAGTCATTAAGGTTTCAAGGCTGAGTTTGGCAACTCGAACCTTCAGCTCCCTCCACAGATTTACTATGGGATTAAGGTCTGGAGATCGATTAAAATGGCGTAGTACACTATCGGCAATTGTTAAGTGTCTTTGCCTATAGACACATCACAGAAAGGTTAAAGGGTCCTGTCTGTCAGGGCTTACCTTGGTTTGAGTCTCTAGTGCAGAGATGTTTGCTCACCCTTGCAGATAAGCACAACCCACGGTAACCAGGTGAGAAGCTACCTGGGCTGTGAATCTGTACACGGGGGCTTGGCAGGAACAACCGGGTACTTAGAAACAGACAAGGGCAAATCCAGGAGAGTAGTCAGGCCAGGCAGTGAACAGACAATAACTAAATATCCAAAAGCAGGGGTCACAAGCCAAGTCAGTCTGTAAATCAAGGCAGCTACAGGAAACAATGAACGGACACTGCCCTCAGGGTGAAGAAGTCTTATATACCTGGACAATGAACAGCTCATTTGCAAGTTGCCTCAGGTGGACTTAAAGTGACAGGTAGTAGCCACAGGAGAAGTCCAGCTCCCTAGTGCTGCAGACAAGGCAAGATTATCAGAGCTAGAAACACACTAATTGAACAAGTTTAGCAGTGGCTTAGAGGCAGGAAAGCAGGCATAGGATACTGAAGGACCCAGGATCAAATCCCCTGTAAGACACTTGTGGGGTGGCCACACCTAGTCGTCTGGATGGCACTGGGAGAACCGTGACACTGTCATGCCCATAACAAGTTCTAGCAAACATACAGATTGGGAGAAAATAGGTCTTTATCCCACCTGTCAATCAATTCGTTGGCATAGACTAATTGCAGAAGATTAGACTGGAAGGGGGAACATATTAGACCCCACATAGGTGGTCCTTCTGCTCTCTACAAGCATAGTAACCCCACCCCATCCTCGGTGGTTGCTATGGTAACTTGCTAGGTTCTTGCTAGGTGGTATAGGAATGGAGTGACTAATGTTTAGCGCCACCCTGTTGGCAATGCAGCAAACGTGTGTCATACAGGGAAGGCATCCTTAAGCAGGACATTTCAATGACAACCACAGGAGAAACAAGGGCAGACGGGAGGTGGGTAAGGACAAGGTAAGGGTAAGTACCGGACAGACTCTCTTTAAAGTCCAATTACCATTAAATCATCAGCAATACACTATGGAATCTATTGTACCTTTCTATAAAAGCATACATACATGGCGGGTTTAGAAGATAGTATAACATACTGATTTTATAAATAGGACTTTATTTTCGCACTTTAGCACTTTCTTCACTGTGTGATATACTTTAGTTTTACTTTGTTTTTTTATTATCTTAAAAGGATATAATATTTATTTAAATAAATGTTCAAAGTTAGGAGTTACCTCTGGATCCTGCTTCTCGTTTTTCCTTCTTGCTAACTATAATGAATCCACTGGGACTGGGATTAACCCCATTTAAATTCTGGTAGGACCACTAGCTTGCGAGGACAATTAGCCCACCTCTTTGTAGTTTTATTTATTTTGGGCAATCGCATTTTACTTTTTGTTAAAAATATATTAACGAGTCTTTCGACTCTTGTATGAAAACTAAAATCCTCATTTGCCATTCTGCTATATTTCTAAACTAACCATTGTGCATTTCTTTCCAAAAGATTTGTCAAGGGCCAAGAAATTGTCTTCCTCTTTGGAAACTCATATTTCGTCTCCTTCATGTCTAAGCCAAAAAAGCAAACAATATGAATATAATTTTGAGGCAGAAGGCTCAGTATTGTATCAAGCTAGGACAAGAAGCTGTATGAGATGTGCTACTGATTCATCAGTGAATAAAGAAGAAAATCTCACCAACCTTTATACAGAACAGTCAGAATATCCGTCTACTCATATCAAAGGAGAATCTGCTTCACATGAAGAAGAAAATCTTCCAGACAATGGCAGTTATACACCCCCAGAAGATATACAGACTGATGATCAGTTGACTAAAATTAAGGATGAATTGGCTTCTTGTGGAGAGGGAAAACCCACAAACACTGCTATTTATACACCAACAGGACAAGCAGAAACAGAATGTCCATCTACATATATTAAGGAGGAACATGCCTCATGTAAAGGAAATTTCACATACAATGAGATGAATACACCCATAGACCATACACAGACAAAATATTTGGCAACACATATTAAAGAGGAACCAGACACTTATGAAGGAGACTATCTCACAGTCATTTATACACCCAGTGATTACATATGTCCAGATGATTCATCTAACCATGTTAAGGAGGGATCGTCCTCCTGTGAAGAAGATATTGACATTGATAAAGATGCAGGGCAAACACAGACAGACTATGCATCAACTCAGGAAGAAGCTATGGCATCTGGTAATGATTGTACCCCATATTGTATAACTTACACGACAGAGACATCATCTTCATTTTCAGACTCTGAAAAATGTCCTTCAAAGAATGCTCAAATGGTTAAACACAAAAGAACTCCCACAAAGCCAAAACCATATACTTGCTCTGAATGTGGGAAATGTTTTACGCAGAAGTCAAATCTTACTACACATTTTAAAATTCACACAGGAGAGAAACCATATTCCTGTCCTGAATGTGGAAAAAGTTTTATCCAGAAGGGTCTTCTCGAAAGACATCAAAAAACCCACACAGGTGAGAAACCATATTCGTGTCCTGAATGTGGAAAATGCTTTACACATAGCCAGTATCTTGTTCAGCATCAAAGGATTCATTCAGAGGTGAAGCCATATTCCTGTTCTGAATGTGGGAAATGTTTTAACCAGAAACAAAATCTTAATTCACATCAAAGACTGCATGCTGGTAATGCAGATTCATTTCCTTGTTCTGAATGTGGGAAATGTTTTACGCACAAATCAAGTCTTACCAAACATCTTAAAATTCATACAGGTGAGAAACCCTTTTCCTGTTCAGTATGTGGCAAATGTTTTAGACACAAGTCAAATCTTACTACACATTTTACAATCCACACAGGAGAGAAACCGTATTCTTGTTCTGAATGTGGAAAATGTTTTAGCCAAAAACCACATCTCGTTCAACATCAGAGGCTGCACACAGGAGAGACACCATTTTCTTGTTCAGAGTGTGGGAAAGGTTTCAACCAGAAACCCCATCTTGTTTACCATCAGAGACTTCACACAGGAGAGACCCCATATTCCTGTTCTGAATGTGGGAAAGGTTTTCGGAGGAAGGACAATCTTCTTTACCATCAGAAAACTCACAAAGGGGAGAAACCATATTCCTGTCCTGAATGTGGGCAGAGTTTCTCCAACAAGCCTGACTTTGATCACCACCAGAGCAATCATGATGGAGAGTTACCATCTATGGAACTTTGAGAAATTACCATCAGTCTGATCTGATGGATGAAATATTGCACAGCTGAAATTCTGTATTCCTGTTCTGAATGTAGAAAATGTAGCAAAAATGCAGATCTGAGTTAATTCCCTATAGAAAATCCTGCACTCAGAAACATAAATAGGAACTTACTGTAGCCATGCAAAGATTAGCGGAAGCAAAAGGTTTGTGTGTGTGTGTGTATGTATATATATATTTAATGTTTTTATTTTTGTTCCTTTTTAAATTGAAGGGTTACTCCGAGCACCAGGATCCCTTCATTGATTTGTAGTGGTCCTGGAGCTTGTATGTGCAGTTTTTCACTTTGAACTGCTTTCCATACAGAGATTAATCTCACTGCCGGAGGTGGCAGTATCAAAGGGGCATCATTAGACACTTGGAGCCAAAGTTCCAGGGGGCTAATGTTAAAGAATGTTACAGCTAAAGCAGTTTACCTTGTTGAAGTGATTTATGTGTAAAGAGTGTCCTCTTTTTCCATTTTTAAATAAGTGAAGATTTCAATAGAAATTGGCACTTTCATAAATGTAAACAAAACCTAGGATTAGGAATACAAGCTTGTATTTCTAACGCTATAGTGTTTTGCTGCATTTAGTTGAAGGTTTGCCTCCTAAACCTAAATTATAATTCGAACAGAATAGTTTTACTCACCTTCTATTTCCAGAGCCGACATCTGGTCCCAGCATCCACTAGATCTACCTTCTGCAATGTCACACCAGGTTTTCTCTCTCATCCAATCCAATTAAGCCAATGATTCATACGGAGGAGCATTGGGGCCAAAAAGCGCATGCACGGCCCGCACTACGCTCCCTCAGTCAAATGGATGTTAGCTGTGAGAACCGAGTTTTGACTCTGTTCTCAAAGCTGAAGAGCATTTAGTGGCTGTCAGGAAGATAGCCACTGGAACCATAATATAAGTATTCTTGTATCTAAATGGAAAGGTTTTATATCGCATGGCTAAAACTAAAAAGGCACAGGTGCCTTTTAATGTCCCGTTTTAATCCTGTTACAACCTTCTAGCTGTCAATCAGATACATGGTCCTGTTATTTCCTGGTTGTTTAGCTCAGTTAGAAGGCAAATGCTCAACTGCCTTGCAAAGACCTCTCATTGAGCTGCATTGGGAAGTCTGTGATTGGACAGACACAGAATGTCCTGGCTGGGGAAGAAGGGGAGGGTTTGCAAAAGCTACAGATAAGAGATATACCCCACAAAGGAAAAAAAATACATAATTAAATTCATGTTTTCATTGGGGGTATAGCTATTAAATAGTGTTTTCTAAAAAAAATATTTAGGCAGTGGAGCGTTCTTGTTAGTTTCGTGCACAATTGGTGCCAGCACACACAGAATCTTCAGCGGTGGAAGATCAGGCAGTGGGAGAACTTGGTGTTGGAGAGTAAGGTAAGTTTTACTTATTTTTTTTCTTTTTCCTTTTTTTGGGGGGGGGAGGTGGCAAGGGTTACCGTACCCACACAAAACAATGTTTTATTAGTTGGAGTAACCCTTTAATGTTTGTCGAAATAATACAATTAAACTGACCAGTCATTAGGTGTCATTGTATAGATAATTTTAAATTAAAACAATGCTACCGACAGATAATTATTTTTCCCTATCCAATACGGAAATAGGTGATTAAATGTAAATTCTTTATTTTCAATCAAGGAACTGATTACTAGACTTTAAAACACCAGTGTTGCAGATAAATCATTCACATATCAACGATAATTGAAGATTATACTAGCTTTAGTGTACTAATAATCTTAATTTTAATAATGACAGGAGGCGATTATTTTGCATTAAACTCTCTTTACTAACTCCATAGCAGCAAAGAATACGTAAAGAATAACCAGTCAGTGAGCAGCATAGCATATTTAAGGGGCATGCTGCCTAAACTCTCCCTCTTTCTTTAAGCGACATCCAAGTTCATAGATAAACGAAAGCCAAAAGAAATAAAGCGATATCCAATTCTGTAAATAATCGAAAAACCATCAGGAACGTGACGGGATCCTCAACAGCCAAAACGGAACCAAGTGGAACAAGAGGCTTCACGGACCAGAAGACGAATCCGGAACGGCACTCGGGATGGCACCCATCGAAGGTCCTGGAGTGGATTACACTGAAAGGAGAGTGTAGAAGAAGGTTAGGGACTGAGCCGCAACTGGTCACGTCAATTAATCCATCATAACCATATATAGGGCAATTAACCATAATAGCGATACAAAAGCCATCGGCGAAAAAATTTAAACATGAAAAACTATCCGCCACCCATCTAAGCGTAATATACTACTCGTAAGGCAGGTAATGGATGAACATGTGTAGTAGACCAGGTAAAAATCATATAAGAAAGGGCAAACAATACCATACCTCAAGGAATAACATTGATTCAACAAAACGTTCACCTTAAATTCCCCCCCCCTCGAGGTGAGACAGGGGAGGGAAGTTAGGGAGGGAAAATACTAGCCTCCTGTCATCATTAAAATTAAGATTATTAGTACACTAAAGCTAGTATAATCTTCAATTTTACAACATGACAGGAGGCTTCCTATTTTGCATTTTTAACGCTGAAGCAGAGAAAACCCAGCCGAAGGAGGCACGCGAAAATAGAAGGTACGGAAAGTAGATTTGCGCGACCAGTCCGCCGCTCGAATATCCGCCGTTGACACGCATGCCAAGAAGGCCGAGGAAGCCGCCGCACTGCGTACAGAGTGAGCCCCGAACGAGGGTTCAACCTCCGTGAGAGAAAGTATCCAACGAGCCAACGTGGTAACTGATACTGGGCCATGAGGTCTAACGTACAACACGAGGAGTTGGCCCGAAGCAGAGCTCCGCAAAGGAGCGGAGATGGCCATGTATCTACGCAGGGCCGAGACTACGCACAGTTGAGGGTCATCCGGAAAAAAGGGGGTAAAAAACCGACGTAGAATCCGACTTAGTACGCCGAGAAATAAGGAAGGTAACACAGTCAGGGGCGATGGAAAAGGCATCCATGTCGAAAGCCCGAACATCGGACACCCTATGGAAGGAGACTAGGCAAAGCAAGAAGGCGAACTTAGCAGACAGTTGCCGAAGGGACAAGCCCTCGTTAGGAGGCCAGTCTCTGAGAAAGCATAGTACCATCCCGACGTCCCAGAGGCGGGTGTACTTGGGGCCCGGGGGGCGGCGAAGTCGCATACCCCGAAGTAGGCAGCAGACCAGGGGGTCCTTTCCCACTAGGAGGTCTGCTATGGGAGTATGAGCTGAACGAACCACGTTAACCGAGCGATAAGATTGGCCCACCGAAAATAAAGATAGGAAGTTCAAGATCGTGGATACAGGAGCCGTAAACGGATCTGAGTCCCATTCCACGCACCAAGTGGACCAGGAGGTCCAAGCCGAAAGGTAGCAGCATCTCGTCCCGGGAGCCCAGGAGTCTCTTAGGAGTTCTCTAGCAGCCTGCGATAGTCCGCCGACCTGCCAGGGGCAGACGGTCTTCTAGCAGTAATGGATGACCGTTCCCTTTGGGATCCGTGAGCAATGCCGGGAAGGATGGTAGGAGAAGTGGGTCATCGCATGACGAGGCCAGTAGGTCCGGGAACCACGGTTGACTCTGCCATAATGGTGTGATGAGGGTCAGGGTCACTCGTTGTACTCTGAGTTGGTGAAGCGTCCTCGCAATCATTGCAAAGGGGGGAAAGTGTATGCCCCGTGGGTCGGCCACTGTTGTAGGAATGCATCTGTCGCCTTGCTCTCCGGGTCCGGAGGCCAGCTGAAGTAGTCCGGTGTCTGGTGGTTGTTTGCGGGAGGCGAACAGATCCAGCAGAAAGGGTCCTCTCCGGGCCGCCAGATCCCTGAATACCCCCGTATCCAGTTTCCAGTCGCTGCTGTCCCTCCAGTGGTGCGAGAACCAGTCCGTCGTGAGGTTGGTCTCCCCGGGGAGGTATTCCGCCTGGAAAGCAATGTTGCGGGGAAGGCAGAAGTCGAAGATGTCTTTTGTAATGTCAGACGTGAGCGTGCGCTCCCCAGTCGATTTATATAGTGAACTGCCGACACATTGTCCATGCGAAGTATGATGCAGCAGTTGGATCTCTCCCGAGCCAGGCTGCGGATTGCAAAGGAGCCCGCTAGTAGTTCCAGACAATTTATGTGCATTGTGAGCTCCAGCGTCGTCCACACACCCCCTGTGGACATCGTTCCACTGGTTGCACACCAGCCCCATAAGCTGGCGTCTGACTCCAGGATAACGTCCGGTGTGTCTCCGAATATGGCCTTGCCGTTTCAGGCTTGCATGCTGTCTAGCCACAAAATCAGTTCCTGGCGAACTTCCGGTGTCACCGATACGGGCTGGTCGTATGTGGGGTTCTGACGGTGACACTTCGTCTTCAGGCGTTGCATCGCTCTGTAGTGCAGGGGGCCCGGAAATATGGCCTGTATGGATGCGGAAAGTAGCCCCATGATTCTGGCCAAGTTGCGTAGAGGGATGGACTCGCAGCGGAGGACCCTGCGGATCTGCTTCCGAATAGACGATATCTTTGATGGTAGTCTCAGAGTGCAGGACGTGGAATCGATCTCGAATCCTAGAAATTGAATCGACTGAAAAGGACTCATTGCCGATTTTGTGCGGTTTACGACGAAACCCAGGGATTCCAACAGCTCCATGGTGAAACAAGTGTGTTCTCACAGTCTGAACTCCTTGAAGCAGAAGAGGAGAATGTCATCCAGGTAGATAATGCAGCGGATACCCCTGGAGCGTAGGTGGGCAATCACCGGTTTTAGGAGTTTGGTGAAACACCAAGGGGCGGAGCTGAGTCTGAAAGGGAGGCAGGTGAATTGCCACAGTTGGCCGTGCCATAGGCATTGCAGGAGTGGACGACAGTCCATGTCCACCGGGACTGACAGGCGTCCTTTTAGGTCTAGCCTTGTGAACCAGTCGTGGTCTCGGAGGAGGTCCCGAAGGAGATGGATGCCCTCCATTTTGAAGTGGCGATACATGACGTGTGCGTTGAAGTCTCGCAAATTGATTACCGGTCGTAATTCTCCCGTCTTTTACCGGACCAGAAAAATATTGCTGAAGAAACCTCTGAAATCGATGGCCGGTTGGATGGCCCCTTTTCCCGCAGTTCCTGGAGTTCCACGTCCATGAGACTGCGGTTTGTGGGCCGAGAAGTGAATAGGGCGCGGTAGAGCACCCTGCCACAAGGTCTATTCGGTATCCCTCGACTGTCTGCAGGATCCACGAATCTGAGGAAAGATCGGCCCAATTCTGGAAAAAAATGGAAATACGACCCGCAGTGCGGTTGGTTAAACTGTAGGGAGCATGTATGCCTACCTGGGGTGAAGCGGTAATGTCCACGTCTGCGAGGTCCGCGACCTCTAGTTGAGCCTCATGCGTAGGAGAACTGTCGCCTGTAATCCCTTGCTGGGTAGAATGGTTGAGGTTGGGTGGAGCGGGGGCCTGAGGGCCAAAAACGGCTGGTGGCACGACCCCCCTGTCGACCAGCCCTTCCAAAAAAAAAACCTCATGGGGTTACCTCTGAAGACTTTAAGCATAAAGGATTGCGCTTTGTTGAGGGACGTAAATACGTTCACGTGCTTATTCAGTTCCTTGAGGAACGCTTCTCCAAACAACATTCCTTGTGCCTGGGGCCCTATTTCCTTAGTGCCTAGTTCAGCCAATTTCCTTCTATGCGGAATAGTGATGCTGTTCGCCTCTCAGAAGAGAGCGAAACTTTAGCGTTTCCCATAAAGCAGAAACATCTCTGCGCCCACTCTCGTACGTCGTGTGCCCATTCCCTGACATTATCGGCTGTGAAAGAGTCAGCTTTTGCATAGGCGTCGTCCGCCAGGTACATGATGCGGGAGAGGGGGACTATGGCATCCAGCAGCTTGTCCTGTGCCCCCCAAAGTCCTTTCTCCACTCCTTTACGAGGGTCACGTCCGCCTCTCATCATAAAGGTCGACATCACCTTATCAAATTCAGGCGTCTGAGCCACTTTGTCCGTCAGGGAAGGGCGTGGGCATTCCGACCGGAGTCGGCTACGGACCTCCTTGCCCAGAGGTTTACGGAGCCACATGTGCATAAATCTGGAGATGTGCTCCGGAGGCCACCACTCCCCTGACCGGGGGTGTCGAATATTGCGTGGGTCGAACATAGCTTGGCCCATAGGATCCAGGATGGTGTCAGACTCAAGAGTGAGGTCTGCCTCCACAGGACCGTCCGCTATGTCTGTCTGGGCCGCACCCAGTATGGTCTCACGCATAAAAGCGGAGATAGATTTATCCCCGAACCCCAATCGTCTACCTCAGATTCCGATAGTTCCGCCTGCCATTCGTCTAGGACGGACATGGAGTGTGACAGTGCCTGTTCTTCTTCTTCTGAGGAGGGGTCCTGACGTGGGATCGGGGTACGGATCTTTTTTTTATATTGTTTGGCAGGAGCCTTACCCTTTGAATTCTTTGGTCTAGCGCCCTCGCCTTTCCAGTGGTGTTTAGCCGGGCAAGTGTCAACTCTAGCCTGAGAGTCCGAGGCCTCAGAGTCTGACTCATGGCGGGACCGTCTGTGGGTGGAGGGTTTGGGCAATTCGGGGCCCACAGCGAGCACCTTGGATAGTGCCTTCTCCACAGATGCTGCGACGGCCGCATTAATCATATATTGGAAGTCCACAGGGGTATTCTGGGAATCTTCCATAGTGATAGGGTAGGCTTGTGATGAGTCACTTGCAAGGCAAAGTTAGTGGCACCCGGGTCTTATGGCACAGAAACAGGCGTGGGGTCAGTATCTCAATGTGGTTATGGTATTGATCCGTATTATAGACCCTAGCAGGGTACAATTCAGTAGCCAAGTCAAACTGGGGCTCACCCAGTGAAGAGACAGCAACAGCTGGCCTCTCAATCAGCAGCACAGTGCCTTAGTACAAGAATGGGGGCTCACCCCAGTTGCACAGGGATTGAGACCCTTAAGTGCAGGTTACAAATATATACAGTCAGCAGCACTGACCTGAATGACCCCATCCAGCAGGACACTGTAGACAGATGTGGATGACGTTGGAGACTTGATGGGAGTTGCAGTCCTCAAATCAAGGTAGTTATATCCAGTGTAAGTGAATCACAAGGGTGTGTGAGCATCCAATGTGTCCCAGTATACTCGTGGAGATGCGATATCAAAGATGGCCGCAGCGAGAGGAGAGAAGGCCGCAAAAGCCGCGGGCTGTAGTAAGCCTGATCCCGGCAAAATTTAATCCGGTCCGTCTGGTGCCGCGAGCGTTCACGGCCGCCTTGGATGGTGAAATTAAGCCTAAGTGAAGGGGCAGAGGAGGGGAAGACCCAGAAGCCCGGGGGACGGAAACAAATCCCAGGACGCCCAGGCAGCCATCTATATTAGCAGGGTAAAACCAGAACATAAACAATCTAACTAGGCAAGTAAGTCAAACTATACAAACATAGTTAAACATGAGAAACATAGTGATGGAAGAGTAAAACTCTGACCTGTCTGTGGATGGAGCAGCAAAGAAAGAGGAAGAGTTTAGGCAGCATGCCCCTTATATATGCTATGCTGCTCACTGATTGGTTCTTATTCTTTACGTTTTCTTTGCTGCTATGGAGTTAGTAAAGAGAGTTTAATGCAAAATAGGAAGCCTCCTGTCATGTTGTAAAATGTAAATTTCAAAGATCTTATTCAGGGAATTTATTGTCGTTCTTAACTGTGTCTCGGAAAATGAGGGAGCAAGCTTTAAAAAAAACAAAAAAAAAACAGAAATGGCTTAGTTAGTTCCTCATATCAGAATGTCATCCTCAGTGTATGTTGTACCCTGACCCTTTCAAAGATCCAATCAGTTTCTATTTTCTAAGAAACTAAAACGCAAGAGATTGATGGGAGAAATGGAAAAACGAGGGGCTGTGCGGTATTAGGCTTTAAGAAGCTAGTTCAATGTAAACAGCAAGAATTAAGCTTCTAGTTAATAAATATATATATTCCTTTAACCAATTTGTTACACTTTCTCTTAACTATTTATATATCAACCAGCATCAGCGTAAGGCATTTGTTATAAACCTGTGATAATATAAAGACGATTTCTGACAGTCCCACGTCTAGATCATTTAGGTAAAACCGCTTTATGCCACACTATGATGTGTAAGAAAAACATAGCTGCATTAATTGTTTTATCTATTCGTTGTGCTAGTCAAATGCTTAGATAAAAAGTAATCTTAACACTAAATAGTGATTACCAGATATCCAATACCGTGAAGCTGCGTTCCCAAAACTACAAGCTGGTGTCCAGCTGTTTGTGAACAAATAAAAGGTTTGTCGGCTTTTGTCTTATCTTCTGGCATCTCTCTCTGCTGGGCAGCCTGGGTGAGAATGAGTGATCTGATAATTGCAGAGGCAGACGATTGGCATGCTGATACTACAACCAGGAAGATATGCCCATAAAACCAGTATATTCAGATTAAAGGACCACTATAGGCACCCAGACCACTTCAGCTTAATGAAGTGGTCTGGGTGCCAGGTCCAGCTAGGATTAACCCCTTCCTCCCCCTTCAGCGCCACGGGAGTGAGACCCTGAGGGTGGGGGCACCCTCAGGGCACTATAGCGCCAGGAAAACTAGTTTGTTTTCCTGGCACTATAGTGGTCCTTTAACCCCTTAAGGACACATGACATGTGTGACACGTCATGATTCCCTTTTATTCCAGAAGTTTGGTCCTTAAGGGGTTAAGTAACTGCGCACTCATAAAAACAGTCTTACATTCTCTGAGGCTACTTAAAACCGCCTATCTCAGCAAATATGGGGATTTAGTTCCACCATGTGGCCATATTGTGTTATGCCCACCACTATGTCTCAGAGATATACATTTGTTATAGAGCATATATATGATATGCATTTTGAGTATTTACATTTATTTTATAAAAGGTAAAGCTGTATTTGTATGTGTGCGCTGTTCCTTAAAGGGAATCTCCAGTGCCAGGAAAAAGATCCGTTTTCCTGGCACTGGAGGGTCCCTCTCCCTCCCACCCCCCAATCCCCGGTTACTGAAGGGGTAAAAACCCCTTCAGTGACTTACCTGAGGCAGCGGCGATGTCCCTCGCCGCTGTCTCCGCCTCCGCGACGCTCCTCCTATCCATTGCGTCAGCCGGTGGGCGAGACTGATCTCGCCCACCGGCCGAGGGGACCTAATGCGCATGTGCGGCAATGCCGCGCATGCGCATTAGGTCTCCCCATAGGAAAGCATTGAAAACGAATTTCAATGCTTTCCTATGGGGTTTTGAGCGACGCTGGAGGTCCTCACACAGCGTGAGGCCGTCCAGTGACGCTCTAGCACAGATTTCCTGTGCTAGAAACCAGGAAGTGACCTCTAGTGGCTGTCTAATAGACAGCCACTAGAGGTGGAGTTAACCCTGCAAGGTAATTATTGCAGTTTATAAAAAACTGCAGTAATTACACTTGCAGGGTTAAGGGTCGTGGGAGTTGGCACCCAGACCACTCCAATGAGCAGAAGTGGTCTGGGTGCCTAGAGTGTCTCTTTAACCTGAATAGTGTATACATTTATCCCCCTGTCTCCACTGCAGCGCCATTGCTGAGATATGCATGTTCCGGCTGTGCCCGCCATTGCCTATTTTATCCTTACTATAAAAATAGTATAGTGAAAATACTGCGAGATGAGAGAAAACCACATCTAGTCAAATATAGGTAAAACTCTTTCTAATGCTGAAAGTATGGCAGGAGTGCTGTAAATAAGACAACTGTTCCAAATGAATGGATTGATAGCATGTACCATGTATTATTTATGCCAATTGAATCTGAGCTGTGGCTGAGTAACGTTTGAAAAATGATAATTTTGTTATTGCACAACTTTGCAACTCTCTTATTGTTTACATTAAAAACCTACTGACAAATAACAGAAATATTAAACAGATTTGTTCTAAAAAATACCAAATAACCTGAAATATTGCATATCGTCATTATGGTTTCCAAACTGAGCCCAGTAGGATCCAAGCTAACCCATGGTGAGAAAACAATTCTGTTTTTTTGTTCAGGAAGGCAGCAGCAACAAGGATCCCCCCTCCCTACATAAGATAAGAAGGGAGGGGGGATATTAAGTAATCTGCCACCACCTCCGCTGGACCACCAGGGAAGGCAGCGGCACGGGCCCCCCTCCCTACATAAGGTAAGAAGGGAGGCAGGATATTTATTAACTAATCTGCCCCCGCCTCCACCCCCACAAATCACACACTGCACCCTCACACACACAGTACACTAACAGCACCCTCACAAACACAGCACACTAACAGGACCCTAACAAACAAACACACAGCACACTACCAGTACCCTCACACACAGCACACAAACAGGACCCTAACAAACAAGCACACTACCTGTACCCTCACGCACAGCACACTAACAGCACTCTCACAAACACACATTACACTACCAGCACCCGCACACACACACACACACAGCAGTGTGTGTGTGTGTATATATATACATATACACGCTGCTTGTGCTTTAGGGTGTACACCCTAATGCAATAGGCTGCGCACACCTATGATTATATCTTATGACACAGATCACAACTCCCATCACTAATCTATTACACCTTATCACTGATCACAACTCCCATCACTAATCTATTACATCTTATCACTGATCACAACTCCCATCACTAATCTATTATATCTTATGACAGTGATCACAACTCCCATCACTAATCTATTACACCTTATCACTGATCACAACTCCCATCACTAATCTATTACATCTTATGACAGTGATCACAACTCCCATCACTAAACTATTACACCGTATCACACTGATCACAACTCCCATCACTAATCTATTACACCTTATCACACAGATCACAACTCCCATCACTAATCTATTACACCTTATCACACAGATCACAACTCCCATCACTAATCTATTACACCTTATCACACAGATCACAACTCCCATCACTAATCTATTACACCTTATCACACAGATCACAACTCCCATCACTAATCTATTACACCTTATCACACAGATCACAACTCCCATCACTAATCTATTACACCTTATCACACAGATCACAACTCCCATCACTAATCTATTACACCTTATCACACAGATCACAACTCCCATCACTAATCTATTACACCTTATCACACTGATCACAACTCCCATCACTAATCTATTACACCTTATCACACTGATCACAACTCCCATCACTAATCTATTACACCTTATCACACTGATCACAACTCCCATCACTAATCTATTACACCTTATCACTGATCACAACTCCCATCACTAATCTATTACATCTTATCACTGATCACAACTCCCATCACTAATCTATTATATCTTATGACAGTGATCACAACTCCCATCACTAATCTATTACACCTTATCACTGATCACAACTCCCATCACTAATCTATTACATCTTATGACAGTGATCACAACTCCCATCACTAAACTATTACACCGTATCACACTGATCACAACTCCCATCACTAATCTATTACACCTTATCACACAGATCACAACTCCCATCACTAATCTATTACACCTTATCACACAGATCACAACTCCCATCACTAATCTATTACACCTTATCACACAGATCACAACTCCCATCACTAATCTATTACACCTTATCACACAGATCACAACTCCCATCACTAATCTATTACACCTTATCACACAGATCACAACTCCCATCACTAATCTATTACACCTTATCACACAGATCACAACTCCCATCACTAATCTATTACACCTTATCACACAGATCACAACTCCCATCACTAATCTATTACATCTTATCACACTGATCACAACTCCCATCACTAATCTATTACATCTTATCACACTGATCACAACTCCCATCACTAATCTATTACACCTTATCACACTGATCACAACTCCCATCACTAATCTATTACACCTTATCACACAGATCACAACTCCCATCACTAATCTATTACACCTTATCACACTGATCACAACTCCCATCACTAATCTATTACACCTTATCACACAGATCACAACTCCCATCACTAATCTATTACACCTTATCACACTGATCACAACTCCCATCACTAATCTATTACATCTTATCACACTGATCACAACTCCCATCACTAATCTATTACATCTTATCACACTGATCACAACTCCCATCACTAATCTATTACACCTTATCACACTGATCACAACTCCCATCACTAATCTATTACACCTTATCACACTGATCACAACTCCCATCACTAATCTATTACACCTTATCACACAGATCACAACTCCCATCACTAATCTATTACACCTTATCACACTGATCACAACTCCCATCACTAATCTATTACATCTTATCACACTGATCACAACTCCCATCACTAATCTATTACACCTTATCACACTGATCACAACTCCCATCACTAATCTATTACACCTTATCACACTGATCACAACTCCCATCACTAATCTATTACACCTTATCACACTGATCACAACTCCCATCACTAATCTATTACACCTTATCACACAGATCACAACTCCCATCACTAATCTATTACATCTTATCACACTGATCACAACTCCCATCACTAATCTATTACATCTTATCACACTGATCACAACTCCCATCACTAATCTATTACATCTTATCACACAGATCACAACTCCCATCACTAATCTATTACATCTTATCACACTGATCACAACTCCCATCACTAATCTATTACACCTTATCACACTGATCACAACTCCCATCACTAATCTATTACACCTTATCACACTGATCACAACTCCCATCACTAATCTATTACACCTTATCACACTGATCACAACTCCCATCACTAATCTATTACATCTTATCACACTGATCACAACTCCCATCACTAATCTATTACATCTTATCACACTGATCACAACTCCCATCACTAATCTATTACACCTTATCACACTGATCACAACTCCCATCACTAATCTATTACATCTTATCACACTGATCACAACTCCCATCACTAATCTATTACACCTTATCACACTGATCACAACTCCCATCACTAATCTATTACACCTTATCACACAGATCACAACTCCCATCACTAATCTATTACATCTTATCACACAGATCACAACTCCCATCACTAATCTATTACACCATATCACACAGATCACAACTCCCATCACTAATCTATTATATCTTATCACACTGATCACAACTCCCATCACTAATCTATTACACCTTATCACACTGATCACAACTCCCATCACTAATCTATTATTTTATATTACTGATTCCTATTCCCATTTTAAAATAAAAAGATATATATGAATTAAATAATAATAATAATAATAATAAGGGATTAAAAGCTACAAAAAAAATCCTTATACAAATGTATTGTAAAAAAAAAGCCTTAGTTTAGAATAACATTTTATATCAGCCATTCCCATTGCACAGACTGAGTCCATCCCCCAGCTCTCTGTGAATTCACAGCCCGGAACCAATATCACACGCCAAGGGGAACCGGAAGCCGCGCGGGACGCAGACTGCACAGAACGGAAGCACTGCGTGTGGTGGAACGCATGTTGGAACGCAAACCCCGGAAATGTGATTTAAATAGGAGGTGAGTGCAGGCTGGGGGTGTTATCATCTGGGAATCCAGGAAGAGGGAACTCCCATCACTGGGAGCCATAGCACATGGAGTAACAATCCACACTGACTGTCTGGGACTGCATTTCCCATCACTGGGAGCCATAGCACATGGAGTAACAATCCACACTGACTGGGACTGCATTTCCCATCACTGGGAGCCATAGCACCACACTGTCTGGGACTACATTTCCCATCATGCTGTCACACTGTCACTAATCCATGCTTTTATTTATTGTATTCACTGTATTTCAGGCGCTGACGTAGCAGCTGGTGAGGCGCAGACGGACATACAGCCACGGAGGACGTCACCGTGAGGTATTGGAAGAATTGCCTTCTGGAAAACTAATTTTACATTCATGTATTCCAATACACAGTGCGTTCCCGGATACTGTGCCTAGCATCGTGCAAGTGAAATGATACCGGAGCTTCCCCTTAGGAAACCATATTTGTTTGGGGTGAAATAAATGAAGTTACTTCTGCACTCGAGTTTAGCTATAGTTCAGAGTCACTTTTTAACTTGTCATTTCTCTGTCCTTCTTACATCATGTGTTCATTGAATGAACCGGATGTCAGAAGACAAGTGTGATGCTAACCATGCATATATGAGAAGAGTGTATTATGCAGCATATATGCAAGGATATGTCCACACAACAAAAATAATATAATCACCCACACCTAAAGGTAATGGTGTAGTGAATAAACACTTATCTCTATAGATAGTTGAAACCGTTGGATTTCCCAGCAAGTATCCCTTTTAATTACCGTGTAGATGCAAAACAAAAATGGAGAATCAAGCTGTAGATCTACAACATAAAAAACCCAAATAATAGGGTAACACTGTTAAACAATATATAAATGCGCTGTTACAGGTATTTTGCCCAAGGGTGCTTCCTCCGATGAAATCGGGGGGCTAAATCGGCTCCTCTTTCTTTTAGTGATGATGAGACTGGACTCAGGATTGATGGATGTACAGATTCTGCATTATTTTAAAAGGTATATAAAAAAAACACTGAAAAGTGGTGCTGTACCAGGTCCTACGTGTTTCGTCAAAATAGGACTTCCTCAGGGCCCTCCTGGTAGTTTAAGCCATAATCAAACAAGCAGTATAACCGCCCTCCCTTCGTCTCTCTTTTATATGGGCGTCTTCTGATGACATGTGCGTTCCATCTATAGCTTATAAACAGTGTTACTTATGGAAGCCTGTAAGGCTCACATCACATGACTCAAAAACTGAATAATCTTAAACAGTAATAGACAGAGATCGTAAGGACAAATATGTAGAATCTGTACATCCATCTATATGCAAGGATAGTTTGCTGTTGATAAATACCTTTACATTTCTTCTACCTGTGTTCTGGAAACCCTTTATGGGAACATTTCCTACCACTGTTATAGATCAAATTATAAGGCAAACCATTACTGCTCTGGAATTTACATATCTGAATAAAATGTGGAAAGTCAACTGTAACTGTATGAACAAATGATATGAGGAAATTGTCAATAATAATGTTGAAACCAATGTGTTGTGTTGAATGTATATATTTCTGTTGTACATAAAATTATTTTTGCAGTGACAAATCAGAGGATAATCTTCTTTTTAACAAGAACTCTATAATGAACAAGGACCGGAATCAGGTGTCTGAGAGAATCTTGAGTATCACTTTGGAGATCATCTACCTGCTAACTGGAGAGGTGAGGGATTCTGGGTAATGTCACCATGGAGATCATCTACCTGCTGGCTGGAGAGGTGAGGGATTCTGGGTAATGTCATTATGGAGATCATCTACCTGCTAACTGGAGAGGTGAGGGATTCTGGGTAATGTCACCATGGAGATCATCTACCTGCTGGCTGGAGAGGTGAGGGATTCTGGGTAATGTCATTATGGAGATCATCTACCTGCTGACTGGAGAGGTGAGGGATTCTGGGTAATGTCACCATGGAGATCATCTACCTGCTGGCTGGAGAGGTGAGGGATTCTGGGTAATGTCATTATGGAGATCATCTACCTGCTGACTGGAGAGGTGAGGGATTCTGGGTAATGTCATTATGGAGATCATCTACCTGCTGGCTGGAGAGGTGAGGGATTCTGGGTAATGTCAGCACGGAGATCATCTACCTGCTGACTGGAGAGGTGAGGGATTCTGGGTAATGTCAGCATGGAGATCATCTACCTGCTGACTGGAGAGGTGAGGGATTCTGGGTAATGTCAGCATGGAGATCATCTACCTGCTGACTGGAGAGGTGAGGGATTCTGGGTAATGTCCTTATGGAGATCATCTACCTGCTGACTGGAGAGGTGAGGGATTCTGGGTAATGTCATTATGGAGATCATCTACCTGCTGGCTGGAGAGGTGAGGGATTCTGGGTAATGTCAGTATGGAGATCATCTACCTGCTGACTGGAGAGGTGAGGGATTCTGGGTAATGTCACCATGGAGATCATCTACCTGCTGGCTGGAGAGGTGAGGGATTCTGGGTAATGTCACCATGGAGATCATCTACCTGCTGACTGGAGAGGTGAGGGATTCTGGGTAATGTCATTATGGAGATCATCTACCTGCTGACTGGAGAGGTGAGGGATTCTGGGTAATGTCAGTATGGAGATCATCTACCTGCTGACTGGAGAGGTGAGGGATTCTGGGTAATGTCATTATGGAGATCATCTACCTGCTGGCTGGAGAGGTGAGGGATTCTGGGTAATGTCAGTATGGAGATCATCTACCTGCTGACTGGAGAGGTGAGGGATTCTGGGTAATGTCACCATGGAGATCATCTACCTGCTGGCTGGAGAGGTGAGGGATTCTGGGTAATGTCACCATGGAGATCATCTACCTGCTGACTGGAGAGGTGAGGGATTCTGGGTAATGTCATTATGGAGATCATCTACCTGCTGACTGGAGAGGTGAGGGATTCTGGGTAATGTCAGTATGGAGATCATCTACCTGCTGACTGGAGAGGTGAGGGATTCTGGGTAATGTCATTATGGAGATCATCTACCTGCTGACTGGAGAGGTGAGGGATTCTGGGTAATGTCATTATGGAGATCATCTACCTGCTGGCTGGAGAGGTGAGGGATTCTGGGTAATGTCACCATGGAGATCATCTACCTGCTGACTGGAGAGGTGAGGGATTCTGGGTAATGTCATTATGGAGATCATCTACCTGCTGGCTGGAGAGGTGAGGGATTCTGGGTAATGTCACCATGGAGATCATCTACCTGCTGACTGGAGAGGTGAGGGATTCTGGGTAATGTCACCATGGAGATCATCTACCTGCTGGCTGGAGAGGTGAGGGATTCTGGGTAATGTCACCATGGAGATCATCTACCTGCTGACTGGAGAGGTGAGGGATTCTGGGTAATGTCAGTACGGAGATCATCTACCTGCTGACTGGAGAGGTGAGGGATTCTGGGTAATGTCATTATGGAGATCATCTACCTGCTGGCTGGAGAGGTGAGGGATTCTGGGTAATGTCACCATGGAGATCATCTACCTGCTGACTGGAGAGGTGAGGGATTCTGGGTAATGTCATTATGGAGATCATCTACCTGCTGACTGGAGAGGTGAGGGATTCTGGGTAATGTCAGTATGGAGATCATCTACCTGCTGACTGGAGAGGTGAGGGATTCTGGGTAATGTCATTATGGAGATCATCTACCTGCTGACTGGAGAGGTGAGGGATTCTGGGTAATGTCAGTATGGAGATCATCTACCTGCTGACTGGAGAGGTGAGGGATTCTGGGTAATGTCATTATGGAGATCATCTACCTGCTGACTGGAGAGGTGAGGGATTCTGGGTAATGTCATTATGGAGATCATCTACCTGCTGACTGGAGAGGTGAGGGATTCTGGGTAATGTCAGTATGGAGATCATCTACCTGCTGACTGGAGAGGTGAGGGATTCTGGGTAATGTCAGCATGGAGATCATCTACCTGCTGACTGGAGAGGTGAGGGATTCTGGGTAATGTCAGTATGGAGATCATCTACCTGCTGACTGGAGAGGTGAGGGATTCTGGGTAATGTCATTATGGAGATCATCTACCTGCTGACTGGAGAGGTGAGGGATTCTGGGTAATGTCACCATGGAGATCATCTACCTGCTGACTGGAGAGGTGAGGGATTCTGGGTAATGTCAGTATGGAGATCATCTACCTGCTGACTGGGGAGGTGAGGGATTCTGGGTAATGTCAGTATGGAGATCATCTACCTGCTGACTGGAGAGGTGAGGGATTCTGGGTAATGTCAGTATGGAGATCATCTACCTGCTGACTGGAGAGGTGAGGGATTCTGGGTAATGTCACCATGGAGATCATCTACCTGCTGACTGGAGAGGTGAGGGATTCTGGGTAATGTCAGTATGGAGATCATCTACCTGCTGACTGGAGAGGTGAGGGATTCTGGGTAATGTCATTATGGAGATCATCTACCTGCTGACTGGAGAGGTGAGGGATTCTGGGTAATGTCAGTATGGCGATCATCTACCTGCTGACTGGAGAGGGGAGGGATTCTGGGTAATGTCAGTATGGAGATCATCTACCTGCTGACTGGAGAGGTGAGGGATTCTGGGTAATGTCAGTATGGAGATCATCTACCTGCTGACTGGAGAGGTGAGGGATTCTGGGTAATGTCATTATGGAGATCATCTACCTGCTGGCTGGAGAGTTGAGGGATTCTGGGTAATGTCATTATGGAGATCATCTACCTGCTGACTGGAGAGGTGAGGGATTCTGGGTAATGTCACCATGGAGATCATCTACCTGCTGGCTGGAGAGGTGAGGGATTCTGGGTAATGTCAGTATGGAGATCATCTACCTGCTGACTGGAGAGGTGAGGGATTCTGGGTAATGTCACCATGGAGATCATCTACCTGCTGACTGGAGAGGTGAGGGATTCTGGGTAATGTCAGTATGGAGATCATCTACCTGCTGACTGGAGAGGTGAGGGATTCTGGGTAATGTCACCATGGAGATCATCTACCTGCTGACTGGAGAGGTGAGGGATTCTGGGTAATGTCAGTATGGAGATCATCTACCTGCTGGCTGGAGAGGTGAGGGATTCTGGGTAATGTCAGTATGGAGATCATCTACCTGCTGGCTGGAGAGGTGAGGGATTCTGGGTAATGTCACCATGGAGATCATCTACCTGCTGACTGGAGAGGTGAGGGATTCTGGGTAATGTCAGTATGGAGATCATCTACCTGCTGACTGGAGAGGTGAGGGATTCTGGGTAATGTCAGTATGGAGATCATCTACCTGCTGACTGGAGAGGTGAGGGATTCTGGGTAATGTCATTATGGAGATCATCTACCTGCTGACTGGAGAGGTGAGGGATTCTGGGTAATGTCATTATGGAGATCATCTACCTGCTGACTGGAGAGGTGAGGGATTCTGGGTAATGTCAGTATGGAGATCATCTACCTGCTGACTGGAGAGGTGAGGGATTCTGGGTAATGTCAGTATGGAGATCATCTACCTGCTGGCTGGAGAGGTGAGGGATTCTGGGTAATGTCATTATGGAGATCATCTACCTGCTGGCTGGAGAGTTGAGGGATTCTGGGTAATGTCATTATGGAGATCATCTACCTGCTGACTGGAGAGGTGAGGGATTCTGGGTAATGTCACCATGGAGATCATCTACCTGCTGGCTGGAGAGGTGAGGGATTCTGGGTAATGTCAGTATGGAGATCATCTACCTGCTGACTGGAGAGGTGAGGGATTCTGGGTAATGTCAGTATGGAGATCATCTACCTGCTGACTGGAGAGGTGAGGGATTCTGGGTAATGTCAGCATGGAGATCATCTACCTGCTGACTGGAGAGGTGAGGGATTCTGGGTAATGTCAGTATGGAGATCATCTACCTGCTGACTGGAGAGGTGAGGGATTCTGGGTAATGTCAGTATGGAGATCATCTACCTGCTGACTGGAGAGGTGAGGGATTCTGGGTAATGTCATTATGGAGATCATCTACCTGCTGACTGGAGAGGTGAGGGATTCTGGGTAATGTCAGCATGGAGATCATCTACCTGCTGACTGGAGAGGTGAGGGATTCTGGGTAATGTCACCATGGAGATCATATTAGCATCACTATTACCTTTGTTACGGTACTACGTTAAGGCATGTAATTATTGCATTCTGTCCTGAAGTAATATCTCTGTTCTTGATATAGCAGTTTGTTGATAATTTGTCTGTGTTACTTGTTGAATTTTTTTTTTAGGATTATTTGGTTGTCAAGAAACCTGGTGGCCATGATGGACATTGCAGCAAGTCTTATGTGTCTGCATTCTCCAGGACTCAAAGCCCCCGCCCAGTGCCTCCACCTCGCTCTTTGATCCACGAGAAAAACAATGACCTGAAGATCCTGGAACTGACTAATGAGATCATCCAGCTGCCGACTGGTGAGGTGAGGCTGCTGGAAATGAAGGGGTGTTTTTGGATAATGCCTGTATCATGGTATCGGATTCTTTCACATTGTCACCTTCAAAAGATGTGACTAGTCTGATGTATAGCTCCATGTGGCCAACTCCTTACTCCCGAGTCTCTTTCTTGCATTTAGTTGCGTAGTTAGGTTACCAGATTGCGTAGTTAGGTTACCAGATGCTCTGATGGAGTATGCCTGCTTTGTTAAAGTTGGGGCAATAGAGGAGTAAAACAGTACTTTTGGGGCACACAAAAGCATTCTCTGTATCAAAGCACAGCTGCTGTCTGCACACCTCCGATCTGCACGTAGTGAATAGCATTTTATATGTATGTTAAGTGATGGGCAGAACTTCTCTAAGGGGAGAAACTAGCAGTACGAGTTGATGGGATAAGAATAGCCCAGACTAAACCGCCCTCGATTACAGTAATTTTGGGGGGGATTTTGCCCTTCTTTGTGCATTACCTAATAAAATGCATTAAAAATGAGTATAATTTCCCACCTATAGTTTTCTTGAATGCTTGTCTTGTTCTCCATGTAGGAGTGGGAATATGTGGAAGAACAAAAGGAACCTTACAAGACCATTGTAATGGAGGATCTCCAACCCCTCCGCTCTCTGGGTAAGAGGAAGCACGATTACTGTCATGGCTGATAGCACATGCAATGCTGATATCAAACACCATGGTAGAGGTCCATAGTTTATCTGTATAGTCAGGGTCTGAGAAATGTATGAAGAATGCAGAAACCTATAAGGGGTGTAATCAAATAAATGGTTCTCGTGGGGATAAAATAACACTATAAATAAGACTCCGCCTTATCAAGTTCCATGTTTCACATTTTCACGCTTGTTTATAAAGGTTGGAAATGTGTGTAGTATTTGCAGTGAATGAAAAAAATCAAGAATAACAACATAAAGCTGATCAAGAGAATATTAATAAAAAGATATACACATTGTATACTCTGAGAGATTATCATAGTACAATACAGACAACCTATAGAAACCTCATAGAAAGTCTGTATACTATGAAATCACCAGCAATAAGCTGCAAAGCTATTCTACCTCTTTATAAAAGCATACATACATGGCGGATTAGAAATAATGTAACATACTGATTTCATAAATAGGACTTTACTTTCTTCACCATGTGATCCCCTTTAGTTATACCTTGTTTTTAAGTATCTAACCAAGGACATAACATTGTATTTAAAACAATGTTAAAAGGTAAGTTTTATTTAGTTACCTCTGCTTCTTGCATCTCATTCGAAACATAATTCACTCCAAGGGATTACCCCTAACAAAATACCTGTAGGTCCCCTTGTGTGTGATGATAATTAGCCACCCTCTCTGTCGTTTATATAGAAACACAGGTTTATTTTTACCACGTTTTATTCTTGTTAAACGCCTTAAACATCTTGTCATTACTCTTGCATCAACGTTTACCATGCTGTAATGTTTTCGATGTAAATGAACCATTTTGCATTTTTTTCCCCAAAGATTTGTCAACTTCCCAGAAATTGTCTTCCACTTCGGAAACTCTTGTTTCGTCCCCTTTAAGTCTAAGTCAAGAAAACAAACAATCTGTAAATAATTTTGAGTCAGAATGCCCAGTGCTATATAAAGCTGGTACAAGAAGCTGTATGAGAAGTGCGTCTGATTCATCAGTGAATCGAGAAGAAAAAAAAATCACAAACATTTTTACACCAACAGAACACAAACACGGAGAATATCCATCTACTCAAATTAAAGCAGAATTATCTTCATCTGAAGAAGGAAATTTCCCAGACAATGACCGTTTTACACCCACAGAACATACACAGGCACAATATCCATCTACAGATAATAAAGAGGGACCAAGCTCATGTGAAGAGAATTTCACAGACACTGACATGTCTACACCCATAGACCATACAGTGGTAGAATATCCGTCAACGCGTATTAAGGAGGAACCAGACACTTACGAAGGAGACTATCTCACACCGAATTATACACCCAGTGATTATATATATCCAGATGATTCATCTAACCATGTTAAGGAGGAATTACCTTCTTGTGAAGAAGACACTGACATTGATAAACATGCAGGGCAAACACAGACAGAATATGCATCAACTCAGGAAGAAGACATGGCACCTGGTAATGCTTGTACCCCATATTCTATACCTTACATGACAGAGAACTCATCTGCTATATTACATGAGTCTGAGAAATGTCCTTCAAATAATCCCCAAATGGTTAAACAGAAAAGAACTTGCACAAAGCCAAATCCATTTACACTGACAGAATACGCATCGACTCAGGAAGAACACATGGCATCTGGTATCGATTGTGCCCCATTTTCTATAACTCACACAAATCTAAAAACATATGCTTGTTTTGAATGCGGGAAGTGTTTTACACAGAAGTCAAATCTTAATGCACATTTTAAAGTTCACACAGGAGAGAAACCTTTTTCCTGTTCAGTATGTGGGAAATGTTTTACACGCAAGTCATCTCTTACTACACATTTTACAATTCATACAGGAGAAAAACCGTATTCTTGTTCTGAATGTGGTAAAAGATTCAACCAAAAACCACATCTTGTTCAGCATCAGAGGCTGCACACAGGTGAGACACCATATTACTGTTCTGAATGTGGGAAAGGTTTTCGACGGAAGGAGGGTCTTCTTCACCATCATAAAACTCACAAAGTGGAGAAACCATATCCCTGTCCTGATTGTGGGCAGTGTTTCTCCAACAAATTCAACCTTGGTCAACATCAGAGGATTCATGGCGGAGAGAAACCAACTTTGGAATGTTGAGAAACTCTTTCACCGTCAATCTGATCTTGCTGGATGGACATTGAAGGCAGAAAATCGGTATTCCTGTTCTGAATGCCGGACTCGTTTTACCCAAAATGAACATCTGAGTTAATTTCCTAAAGAAAACCATTCACTCAGGAAAGAAAATAGGAACTTTTTGTAGAACGGTATAGATTTTTTTTTTTTTTGTTAAATCTGGTGTGTACTATTCCTGCACAGAACCCCATATTGTGTTCAGCTACATCTGCTCAGTATAACGATACCTTTATTGTATGCCTTTGGCACTATTCTGTGAAGCTACAATGCCATATAAGAGACAAGGCTATTTCAGTTTCTATAGTTAGAATTTTCTTAGGTGGATTTGATGGGCCTATGTTTCATTTTGGGGTATTACAGCAGTTTGACTGATAAGTAACTTCTCAAAGTGCTTCCATTTTATAAAGCAGACACCCCAGGGTATCTTATATGGCGTATATTGTGCCTTAACTTGTCACCATTTTTTCACCAATTTATGTCAATGTTTGTGGTGAGGGGAAAAAATGGAATTTTTACATACATGTTGCGGTTTTGCTGAGTATTTCTTACACTTGATATGTGCCACTGTCATAAAATCCCACAAATTATGCTCAGTTACATCTTCTAAATAAAACAATATGCCCAATGTATGGCCTAGACACTATTTTGTGAAGTTACAGTGCTGTAAAAGAGACATGACAAAATCAGGTGGAGGGTTTTAATGTGTCTGTGTCCCAGTTTGGAGCATTTTAACAGGCTACATATTCCAACTACACCATAAAGGCATACCATTTCTTAAAGAAGACATCCCAGGGTATTTAAAAAGGCATATTTTGAACCATAGTGTCGGATCATTTTTATGCTAGCTTGTACCAAGTGTAGTGGTAATAAGCATTTTTCCTGCCTTGTTGACACACAAAGTGAGTTTGCACAGTATATTTTGCACACCTTATGTGTCCTACAGCTGTATAATACTTCATATGTTGCTCAGCTATTATTGTCTGAGTACAGAAATACAACCGTATGTACCTTTGCCAGGTATATGTGGACATTGAAGGGGCACATTTGAGACACAGCCATTCCAGTTTTTTTTAAACATTGAATTTTTACGCTGTGTCCATGTTCCATTTGGGACCATTTTTTCGCTATTTTGTACTAAGTGTAGTGGTAATAAGCATGTTTTCTGCATTTTTGGCCCATACAGTAGTGAGCTTCTACTGTATATTTTGCAAACCTTATGTGTGCTATGGCAGTATAACACTTCATAGGTTGCTCAGCTGTGCCGTCGGAGTATAGGAATAGCCCTGTATGTTCCTTTGCCAGGTATATGTGGATGTTGAAGGGGCACATTTGAGACGCAGCCATTCAGCTTTTTTCTAACTTTGAAGTTTTATGCTGTGTCCATGTTCCATTTTGGAATAGTTTAGCCCGTTTGTTATTCAAACTACCCCACAAACGCAAACAATTTATTAAAGAATACACCCTGGGGTAATTAAAAAGGCATATTTTGAACTTTATCCTGGGACCATTTGTTCGCCAGTTTGTTCAACGTGTAGTGGTAATGAGCATTTTTTTTTATGTTTTATAACTTTTTAAAAATGTAAACTTGTTTTTAAACTTTTTTTTTCTTATTACATTTTTTAAAACTCTCTTTTATGCTTTTAAAATTTTTATAAACTTGTTTTTTTTTTACCAACAGATTAAAAAAAAAGGTGGTGAGAGCACACAAAAATAGAAAATATTAACATTTAATATGAATGAAATCCTGCAATAAAAGACAGGAAACAAACAAAGGGTAATATATAATAAAGTATAAACAGTGGATGATCGGTCTCACTCACATATTACTGAGCCACTTCATGTAAGCTCACTCAGACTAAAGGCGTTGAATAGACTGGTGAAGGTTATTACTGGATAAAAAAAACTGCAGACTTCCTTGTCCTTTTCTTTATAATAGAATTCAGGATGCAGGATCTCATTAAAAGATTTATTTAACGAGGGGCTCCCTACGGGCAAGCGACAAAACAAGCAAAACTAACAGCAGTATAGCCCACAGACCCCCCAAAGTGTGCTACCCACGTCGGGGACACACCAAGGAACCGGGGGATACCCTCCTGAAGCCGAACGGGGCATACAGCCCAATAACCTATCTGAGGCCTGCGGGAGATGGAGTCGGGGAGAGGCGGCCGCTCTCTCCGGAGCCGGACAACCCAGCAATCACCACTAGCCACTGAACCCCCCCCCCTATGGACCGGTGGGGGTCATCCCGGTCCCCGCAAGGCAAGCGGACAAGCGACGGTAAACGAGTATACTACATTGGCAGACATACAAGTCAAGCGGGGCGCGCCCAAAATGGCCGCCCAAGACGGATCACGGAGGAGACCCACGAGCACTCATACACTGCCTTCCTCGTTGGAGGCCCTGGACTGGCTGTGCTCAGCCTTCCATAAACTTCTGTGCGGCAGGGGTATACCCTATCTTCACGCAGCGCGGGCGGTGATCGGGTGGATTCGACCGGTGACCCGCAGACGCTACTATGGAGACCCACTGCAGGTATCCCGCTCACAGAAAATCCAAGCGGCTCCCGCAGGGGAGAAACTCACACAGAGGAAGCGTACTGGGCCCCACACATCACCCCAACATAAGCTAAAGCAGCAGCAAAGCTACCGGCACACAAGACCTACCTCTGTCCATCGCGGCGGTCTTCCGACACCCTTATCTTCCACAACCCGCGGGCCTTACCAGATCCACATGCCGAGCTTGAATCCCAGAGGTCTGGAACACCTCTCTGACCTGCTGAACCGCGGGAAACACCGCCACACGCCGGATACCTGGCACTCAGCCGCAAACAAGCTTCGGACACCCCGGGTGCCAAGAACTCACAAGGTCAGCGAGTGGCTCCCAGAAGGGATTGGATAAGCCCAGGCACTAGCTTAGGGTTCGTCAGGCACACCAAGTTACAGCGAGACTCCCCCACCTGGCCTCTTTACACAAGAACTGCACCCTACATTCTAGCTGAACGTAATGTACTAACCGTTGAACAGCCATCATTTATCCCCTTTGCAGCATCTCTAGCGCTGTTACCTACGCCCAAACCGTGCACCCAGTGCCTTTACCATGAACGCTCTCCTCCTCATCTAAGCATTGCTTTCTGCCTTAATAACTTAGCATGTCTCACAACAAAATGCCAATGTTACACGTATTGATTAGCGTTTGATCTCTCTTATTAATGTTTTTGTTCGCTTGTTACACAAGCCTGTTCTTTATAAGTTTCCAAGCAGACATCTTATTTCGCTTGACCATACCCGCTTTAGCACGAGCAGCAACTACACTTTTTTATCTTTAAGCTTGCTTAATTTTCTATATATTGTACCTTAAATTACTATAAGCGAAGTCATTGCATCTTGGTTTAACCAACACATAAAAATAAAAATTAGGCATTGTCTAGCAGGAAATGTAATAACGCTGTATGAACCCTAACCTGTATACCACTATTGCATTTCCCCTCTCTTTGTTCTGTACCCCACTGCACATGCCTTAATAAAAGAAAGATTAACAAAAAAAAAAGAGATTTATTTAACAAACAGGAAAATACAGCAATAAAATCCAAGTGAAATAAACTGCAACACCACAGGTACACAGACACGTTTCAGCTGAAGCCTTTCTCAAAGTGTATTTCTATTCCGGGCTTGTCCTCCTTTAGATATGTCCGACATTTGCACTCTTTCTGTGCTGGTATCAGACTCCTTCTGGCGTCGGGAAGTATTCATCAAATGCATCCTTGCATCCTGACGTCGTATCTCCATCTCTTCCTTCCGCATTCGTCATCAATGACGTGCGGATAATATGTTAAAACGGAACAGGTCATTGCATTCCTACCATTTACCATGGGGCAAACATTTTTATTATAATAAAAACACAAAATAAATGATAAAAATGAATATGTATAAAAATTAAAATATGGAAATAAATTTAGTTAAAAAGAGATGGGACCACACAGGAAGACAAAAAAGGTAAATGTTAGGTATTATTAATCATAGAATATATTAAGACAATATATTATATAAAAAGCAAATGTTGATATAAAAGGTAATAATCCTAAATAGAACTGATATAACAATGCTGTAAACGGAATGGAGATAAAAGAAACACATTAATATTAATATGTTAAAAATTCACCTCATCTCTGTTTTACCAAGAAGGTTGTTTTTATCGACCACCTCTCCAGTGGACCTTAACATGTTCAATTGCTAAAATTCAAGGCCACTGGGATCATCATTATGGGATTCTATCAATGTTTCGAAAGACTATGATTAAAAAATGTACTTTGTATATTGTATATGTGGTCTCTAATTCTTATTTTCAGTGGACGTGATGTTATGCCTATATACTGCAAGCCACAAGGGCAAATCGGCATATAAATCACACCAGAGGGGTTACATGTAATAAAAGCATTAATATCATATTCATTCTTAGTAGTAAAAGGTACACCACATTTGGAGTGCTCTTTCGATGTGTGTTTTTCACATAAGCCCACTTCCTCACACTTCAGGGCTCCCTCCTCACCCATGAGCTGAAGTTTTTAATATTCCAGTCGTGCCGACCATTGTCTTTTGACTGGCGGCAGCCATGTTGGTGTTTTCCCTTTCAATGTATTTTACTTTAAAATATATAAATTTTCTAACTGCACAATTGCAATGTCATAATCTCCTTCACTGCTTTATAGTACCTTGTATTTCAAAATTATACAATTGTTAACACATTTTTAAAAAAATTGTGGAGGATATTTAAACAGGACAGGTCCTCATGTACTGTAACACTTTGAAAAAGCCACTTTGGGTGAAACGCGTTAGTGTTTTCATGTTATTGGTTTTATCAGGGCCGGCCTTAGGCATTTAGACGCCCTGTGCGAAAAATCTTCACAGCGCCCCCCCCCCCCTCGTCATCCATGTATGCTGTAATGTTTGTGTTGTCTGTGTATGTGATAGTAGGTGTGATGACTGTGTGTGATATGTATGCTATGTGTGATATTTGTAATGGGTGTATTAACAGTGTGTGATATGCGTGTATTGGTTGTATGTGACACACACACACACACAGTCAGACGGCCATACACACACACACAGGAAGACATCCACACACATACACAGGCAGACAGTCATACACACACACACACAGACACACAAAGGCAGTCAGTCAGTCATACACACAGACACAGACAGTAATACACACAGACACACACACAGTCATACACACGCAGACAGTCATACATACAGACACACGCAGACAGTCATACATACAGACACACAGAGGCAGACAGTCACACACACACACACACACAGACAGTAATACACACAAAAAGGCAGACAGTCATACACACAGAGGCAGACAGTCATACACACAGAGGCAGACAGTCATACACACAGAGGCAGACAGTCACACACACACACACACACACACACACACAGACAGTAATACACACACAAAGGCAGACAGTCATATACACACACACACACACAGACAGTCATACACACAGACACACAGTGGCAGACAGTCATACACACACACACAGACACACAGAGGCAGGCAGTCATACACACAGACACACAGAGGCAGACAGTAATACACACAGGCACACAGAGGCAGACAGTAATACACACAGGCAGAGAGTCACACTCACCTGACAATCCCACAGTTACCTGTGGAGTTCATTGTGGAGGCAGTGCAGCTCCTGGTGACTGTTTGGTGGGGAAGCAGGGACTCCTTCCTGCTTCCCCTGCAGCAGTTTTCCGGCGCTTTTAGCTCCGCCCCCGCCGCACGGTAAGCTCCGCCCCCGCTGCAAATTTAAAAAAAAAAAAAATTTTTTTTTTAAATCCTGGCCGGCTGTGCGGCCGCACAGCTCGCACACCCCTAAGGCCGGCCCTGGGTTTTATTATCTTTGTTTTAAATAAAACTATTTTTTTACCTCACCTGGATTTTATCCCTGAAGATTACATCCGGAGGAGCCACGGTTTCTACCTCCTTAGTGGGGAGGAAACCACCTACGCTACACAGGATTAAGCAAAAACCTAATTTTTGCTCTCCTTTTGTGAGTATACCTCTTTTTATTTTGCTTTTAAAACAACAAAACAGAGAGCACTATTTTTCTGTTTTTATTCTCATGTTATGTACTTGGTGAATATCTGTGACACTGCAATTTGGAGGGAAATACTCATGAACGGTCGACACTCTGACACTTGACCCTGACCTACCACCAGGAAGGAAACAAGCTGAGCGACACAGGCGGGGATCATACTGCCCAGGCGCATATATCTGGAGTTGAACATAAGCTGCAGAAAATTGTACGTGGCATTTTTCTTATTTTACCTCACCACCTATAGAATATACTACACTATATTCTGTTTTCTGTCCTCATATTTTCCATACTTACCACCATACGTGTTTGAGGACACCCAGAAGGCTCTGCCTCCCTGTACCCTTTCCTGACCCAGTGGTGGATCCAGAGCCTGATCTCGGGAGGGGCACTTGTAGATTATTTAAATAATCCTGGCACAATAACCACTACAGCTCAGTGTAGTAGTTATGGTGCCAGTAGTGCCAGGATCCCACCCCAGAGTAAGTAGTCATATCGTTTAAGAACAGTTTGACAACTTACCTGGGATCTGCTGGGATATATGGCATAGGAGCAGTGGTGTGTGTTAGGGGTGAAGTGTGTGTGAAAGGTGCAGTGTGTGTGTGTGAGGGTGGCAGTGTGTGTATGGGGGGGAAGGAGGGTAGGGAGGCTTTTTATTTAAAAAAAAAATTATTTAATAAAATATATATATTTATAACCCCCCTCCCTTCTCACCTTTATTAAAAGGAGGAGGGGGGACATTTCTCCATCCCAGTGGGACTCCCTGGTGGTTCCAGTGTGGAGTGAACTCTAGCCCGCGCTCCAAGGCTAGAGTTCACTCTCGCGAGATTTGGAGCGCTGCCGTGGTAGCCGCGGCAACGCTCCGTGCTCGCGAGAGGAGGACCCGGAGGAGCTGCAGGCTGAGCTCCTGGGTCCTCTCTCCCTCCCTGCCACTGATTACTGATCTCCCACAGGCACATAGCAGGTCTGGCGCTTGGACAATGCCAACCCTGCACTAGCCGGCAGGGGGGAACCTCGGGGGGGCAATTGCCCCGTTGCTCCCCCCCCCCCGGATATAAGGGAAAATTCCTGTCCGTATAGATAGGGGCTCAACTTTTTCAGTGCCCAGACCAGGGCCAAACATTCTTTTTCCACTGCCGCATAACTCACTTCCCGGGGTAGTAACTTTCAGCTGAGGTATGCGACAGGGTGCTCTCCTCCATCTTCCCCGACTTGGCTTAGCACAGCCCCCAGTTCATACATGGAAGCATCTGAATGGACGAGAAAGCGTATGTTAGGGACTGGGGCAGCTAAGATAGGGGCATTCACAAGAGCCTGCTTCAGTGCCTGAAATGCGGCTTCACAAGCTGGAGATGACAGGACCTGCTTAGGGAGGTTCTTCTTAGTCAGGTCAGTCGGGGCTTGGCAATAGTGCTATAGTCGGGGACAAAACGTCTGTAGTACCCTGCCGTCAACAAGAAGGCTAGCACCTGGGTCTTAGTGATATGTGTGGGCCATTTAGCCACTGCCTCTACCTTAGCTGGCTCCGGTCTCTGGCTTCCACACCCCACTCTGTGACCCAGGTACTGCACCTCAGCCATACCTAGATGGTACTTCTCTGGCTTCAATGTCAGGCCAGCGGCCCGAATCTTATCCAGCACTACCCCTACGTGAACCAGGTGTTCTTCCCAGGACCCACTGTAGATCGCAATGTCATCCAGGTATGCACAGGCAAATTCTTGGAAGCCATCAAGGAGCCTATCCACCATTCGCTGGAAGGTAGCCGGGGCATTCTTCATCCCGAAAGGCATGACCTTAAATTGGTACAGGCCAAATGGGGTGACGAATGCCGACTTGGGGATAGCATCCTCGGCCAGGGGGATCTGCCAGTAGCCCTTACATAGGTCTATGGTGGTCAGATAGCGCCCCCTGGCAATACGATCTAATAATTCGTCTACCCGGGGCATCGGGTAGGCGTCAGTGGTGGTCCACTCATTGAGTCGCCTGTAGTCCACACAGAACCGGGTGGTCCCGTCTTTCTTGGGTACCAGAACTACAGGCGAGGCCCAAGGGCTATCGAAGTGTTCAATGACCCCAAGCTGGGTCATCTCCTGTATCTCCTTCCGCATTCCTTCTTGGACTGCTTCAGGGATACGATAGGGGGGCTGTCGCAGGGGAGTCTGTCCAGGGGTCTCTACCTTATGTACAGCTAGGGTAGTATAACCTGGCTCCTGGGAGAACGTCGCCTGCTTCTCCCACATCAGCTGCTTAACCTGTAACTTTTCTGTAGGGTTTCACCTGTCCCCTAGCTGTACAAGGTTAGTAAGGTCAGTCTGGGGGCCCCTTTCTAGCAAATTGGGAAGGGGTAGATTCTCAGGGTCATCTGCAGCAGGAGCACACACTGCAGCAACATCCTCGGGTCTCTCCTGATACTCTTTCAGCATGTTCACATGAAAGGATCGCTGGATCCCTTCATCTGCACAGCTGGCTATAAGGTAAGTAGTATCACAGATCTGAGCTAATACTTTATACGGGCCCTGCCAAGATGCTTGCATCTTGTTTGCCTTCACAGGCTTGAGCACCAATACTTTCTGCCCAACCTGGAAGACCAGCTGTCGGGCACCCCGATCGTACCATCTCTTCTGCCTCCCCTGGGCCGCCTGGAGATTCTCTCTTACCATCAGAGACAGTTTCTCCATGCGGTCCCGGAGTCACAGGACATAAGGTACTATGGGGATTCCCTCCTGCTCTGTCTCCCCCTCCCAGTGGCCTCTAATGAGATCCAGGGGTCCGCGGACCCTTCTCCCATAAAGCAACTCAAAGGGGGAGAACCCAGTAGATTCCTGGGGCACCTCTCTGTAGGAAAATAACAGATGAGGCCGGAACCTCTCCCAGTCTCTGCAAGTATCTGTAAAGGTCCTCAGCATTTGCTTGAGGGTGCCGTTAAAGCGCTCGCAGAGACCGTTAGTCTGCGGATGATAAGGTGAGCTAAGCAGCGGTTTAATGCCGCACACCTTGCACAGCGGTAAATTGGGTTCCCTGGTCGGAGAGGATCTCCTTAGGGAACCCGACCCTAGTAAAAATCCTAACCAGGGCATCAGCAACCGTCTCTGCCTCTATGTTAGACAGCACTACTGCCTCTGGATAGCGAGTGGCATAGTCCACCACAGTGAGAATATATTTCTTACCGGATGGACTAGCCCTGGCCAGTGGACCCACTATGTCAACAGCTATGCGAGAAAAGGGTTCCCCTATAATAGGCATCGACAATAGCTTAGCCTTAGGGTGGTCCCCCCGCTTTCCTACCCGTTGACATGTGTCACACGTACTACAGTATACCCGCACAGCCTGATTAAAATTGGACCAAAAGAAATTCTGAGTGATCCTATAGGCTGTGCGGCGAGACCCTAGATGTCCAGCTGATGGAACATCATGCCCGATCCGCAGAATATCCTGCCGATATTTCGCACACTCTAAGGCTCAGGTAGGCACACATGACCATTTCCACCCCCACAGTCCAGTAGAAGGCCCCTCCATCTGGGCTCCATTCCCCTCCCTACGCCTGGGCCGTCCGTACTCATTACCTACCCCCAGAGCCCTGGGATCCTACCCCTGACCTGGGCCCCATACCCTGGGATACCACAGCAAAGTTTGAGAGGGAGGTAGCTTCTGACCCGACCTTACAGGGTTACAAGGACAAGGCAGCCACAGGAGAGGTAGGGAAAGAGGGGGAGCGGTACATCTGGGAAGGGGGTCGGTTATACCGTATAGCAGTGAGAAAGGAACCAGCTACAGCCCCTACTACCAGTTAGTGGCCCCCAAGAAATATCGGTATGAGCTGCTAAAGCTAGCTCACGATATCCCCTTGGCAGGGCATTTGGGAAGGAGTCATATGGCGTCTCAGCTCACCCAAAGCTTCTTCTGGCTTGGCATCTCTAAGGATCAGAGGCAGTACTGCCAGACCTGCGATGTCTGCCAGAGAATGGAGAAGCGGCACAATCGACACAAGGCCCTGCTCCATCCTTTCCCCATTATCGAAGATCCATTCGGCAGAGTAGCTGTCAATATCATAGGTCTCCTAGCTAAGTCTAGTCCCTCTGGGAAGAAGTACATTCTGACCATCGTGGACTACGCGACTCGATATCCCGAGGCAGTCGCCCTGAGCAATATTTGGGCAGAGACTGTGGCTGAAGCCCTGATGAGAGTGTTCTCCCAGATGGGTTTTCCCCGGGAGATCCTCTCGGATCAGAGCACTCAATTTACTGCTGTAATGACCTACCAACTGTGGAGGTTGTACGGCATTAAACCGATTCTAAGTTCCCCTTACCACCCCCAGACCAATGGCCTGTGCGAGCTCTTCAATGGTACGTTGAAGCAAATGCTCCGTACATTTGCAGCAACTCACAAGGATTGGGAGAAATTCCTGCCCCATCTCCTGTTCGCTTATCGGGAGGGGCCCCAGAAATCTACTGGCTTTTTTCCTGTTCTAACTAACATTCGAGCGTAGATTGAGGGGGCCCCTGGACCTAGTTTGGGAACACTGGGAGGGTGCTAAAGATCAGGAAGGGACCCCCATTGTTCCATATGTGCTGGAGTTTAGGGACCGACTGGAGAAACTCTCCAATCTAGTAAGGGAAAACCTCCAGGTGGCCCAGAAGCGCCAGTGCACATGGTATGATCGGGGCGCCAGGCACCATAGCTTTCAGGTCAGAGCCAATACCGGGTAGTGGAACAGAAAGAGGACATTACCTATGTGATCAGTTCGTGCTTGGGTACCAGAGTCCGACGTCTGTTACATGTTAACATACTGAATCCCTACCACGAATGGACAGAGGATGTCGCTGCCATTTGCGCACCAGCCTCGGAAGATTACGACAATCTTCCCTTGCATGACCTCCTTGAGGATAGAGCCCATGCAGGGTCCATAGAGGAGGTTAGTTTAGGGGGCCGACTAACTGAGAGCGCTGACAGGCACAGCAGATTCTTCACATTCTCCAACCTGCCAGGGTACATCCCACGTGGCCACCCATAGAGTGGAGACCTCTGACCAACAGCCTCTGCGGCAGACCCCATACCGGGTACCAGAGGCTGTGCGGGGAAATGTGCTGCAGGAGATGCTCTGGTTAGGGGTCATCGAACCATCCACAAGCCTTTGGGCCTCCCCAGTAGTCCTTGTCTCAAAAAAAGATGGGACCGCCCGGTTCTGGTGAACTACAGGAGGCTCAATGACAAGACTGTTTCGGACGCATACCCCATGCCCCGCATAGATGAGCTGCTGGATAGGATGGCCCGGGGCCAATAACTCACCACTATTGACCTGTGTAAGGGGTACTGGCAGATCCCCCTCGCGGCGGATGCTGTCTCCAAGTCTGCCTTCGTTACCCCCTTTGACCTTTACCAGTTTAAGGTCATGCCATTCGGGATGAAGAACGCTATGGCCACTTTTCAAAGGATGGTGGACCGGCTGTTAGATTGCCTCCAGGATTATAGGATCACTATAGTCAACATATAAAAGCAAGAAAGACCGGTCCCGTAGCCATCTCTCTTGCTTTTATATTAACTTCCCCTTATTAAAAATAATTTTCCAGTCCTTATTATAGCTCAAATTTACCTCCGTTCCAGTGTCGAGACCCTCGTCAGACAGCGCCCCCTTTTTCGTCTAAATGATGAAATAGCAGGGCTCAATCAGACGTTTCTCTTAGAGATCGCAAACTGGTGCACATGCGCAGCTTCACGCTGCACCAATCGCGTTCTTCATAGAGCGGCATTGAATGCCGCCCTATGAATGAACAGAGCGCTCTACCGCGCATGTGGTCGGTATGCCCGTTCGCGAGCTGACTGACAGCTCAGCTCCCTGTCTATGCCTACCCCCCTCCTACATCCAGGGCCGGTGCAAGGATTTTTGGCTACACAGGCGAAGATGAATTTTGCCGCCTCCCCCCCCCCCCCCCCCCCCCTCCCTCCCCCCACACGAATAAGATGTATCTTTAGCGGTGTCTCATATCCAGCCTTTTGAAATCCCCATGTAGTGTATTGTACCCACTTTAGTGTGTGTCTTTCTTTCCCACAGCCCTTTTCTGTGGGTCTCTCCCCTCAGCCTGTTTTTTGTGTGTCCCTCTTCCCCTCAGGCTCCTTTGTGTAACTTTTCCCTCCCAAACCATATAGACATAGATATATAGCTACACACACATACAGGCACATAGTCACAGAAATATGCAGGCACACAATCAAACAAACACAGCCATACAGGCACACAGTCATACAATCAACACATACAGGTACACAGACATACAGTCATACAGACACACAGACATGCAGACACTGGCATATAGATAAATAAAGACACATTTATACAAACACAGACATACTGTAGCGGTACTTACCCTCTCCAGGGGCCGGCCGGGGTCCTCCCTTCTCGCCGCGCGCGGTCCTGCTCCTGCACGAGCCGCGCGCGGCTCAGCCAACGATGGGATCAGTCAGGCGGGCAGTGACCGCGAGAAGCGGTCACATGTCCCGCCCGACACTAAGAGCACGCCGCGCGTCTCGGGCGCGCTCTTAAAGGGACAGTGGGAGACTAAATTAGAATCAGTCTCCCATTGGCCCCTGTCAGGCCACATTCCCCATACACTCACGTTTTGGGGGCGTGGATATGACAGGGGCCAATCAAAGTGAACCTTAAGGGTATTTATACTCACCTGTTTCCCTTGCTCTTTGCCCTATCGTGGTTTCTGTCCAGTTCCCTTTAGTGCTTGTATCGTTCAGTTGGTTTTTTGGTGCTTGACCTTGGCTTTGTTCCTGACTCCGCTCTCTCCTTATCCTTGCTTGCTTATCCGCTGTTTTGTCCTCTGTGTACCAGTCCTCGGCTTGTTCTACGTTACGCTGTCTCTCAGTTCCCTTGACCTCGGCTTGTTCTGACTCTGTCTTTCTCTCGTCCTAGTCCGGCCATTCTAAGGTCCGGTAAGACGAACTCTGTTTCTTGTCTCTTGACTGTGAACTATTCCTGCGTGTTGGGGTATATTACCGTGACACATACAGAGACATGAAGATGCAGGCATACAGAGACATACAGAACAAGGCATACAGAGACATACAGGCATGCAGAGACATACTTACACAGGCATGCAGGGACATATATACACAGACAGTCACACAAAGATATACAGAACAAGGCATACAGAGACATATGGATACGGTCATACAGAGACATGCAGACACAGGCATACAGTGACATTCAGAAACACACGGACACAGTCATATAGAGACATACAGACACAGACATACATACACTTTCATACACAGACAGACATAGTCATACAGAGACATGCAGACAGGTATACAGAGCAGGGGCAGATCCAGAACCTAATCTTGGGGGGGGGTGGGGGGTGGTAGTGAGTTTTAGTGGGGTAATAGGGGCTCTAATTGAGGAGTTAGGGGCTGTAGTAGGGGGACAGGGGCTGTAGAGTTAGGGGCTGTAATTGGGGGCTTAGGAAATGTAGTGGGGAATTGGGGCTGTAGTAGGGGGTTAGGGACTGAAGTAGGTTGATGGCTGCAAGTGGGAACAGGGGCTGTAGTGTGGGGGATATGTGCAGCAATTGGGGGAGAGGGGCTGTAGTGGGGGTAAGGACTGTAGTAAGGGAATAGGGGCTGTACTGGAGTTATGGGGTGTAAAAGGGAGTGGAAGGGATGTGAAGTAAAGGAGTTTGAGGCTGTAGAAGTGAGTATAGGGGCTGTGGTGGGAGCAAAGGAGCAAAGGGGCAATGTGGTTGGAAACAGGCAGTATGGTGGGAAACAGGGGCAGTAGAGGGGGACACAGGGGCAGTATGGTGTGGGCACAGGCTGTAACGAGGGACACTGAGGCAATAAAGTGGTGTCACAGGGACAGTATGGTAGGGGGTAAATGGGTAGAGGGGGGGACAGGGGCTGTTGAGGCGAGTAGAGGAAGTAGAGGGGGGGACAGGGGCAGTAGAGGCGTGTGAAAGGGGGGCAGAGGCAGGGGGCAGGGGCTGTAGAGGGAAATAGAGGAGGCACACGGGATAAAGAGGGGGGCACAAAAGCAATAGAGGGGGGCACAAAAGCAATAGTGGGGGGCATGGGCAGTATAGTGGGGACAGGGGCTGTAGAGGGGGGCATGGGCTGTATAGGGGGCGCATGGGCAGTATGGTGGGGCAGAGGCTTTAGAGGGAAAGAGGGGCTGTAGAGGGAAATAGAGGAGCTGTAGAGGGGCAGTATGGTGGGGCAGGGGTTATGGAGGGAAATAGAGGTGCTGTAGAGTGGCACAGGGGGCAGTAGAGGAGGACAGGGTCAGTATGGTGGGGCAGGGGCTATAGAGGTGCTGTAGAGGGGCACATGGGGCAGTATGGTGGGGCAGGGGCTATAGAGGGACGTAGAGGGGACATCGGCAGTATGGTGGGGCAGGGTCTATAGAGGGAAATGGAAGTGCTGGAGAGGGGCACATGGGGCAGTAGAGTGGGGACAGAGGCTATAGAGGGGCTGTTAAGGGGCAGGGGTAGTATGGTGGGGCAGGGGCTATAGAGGGGCTGTTAAGGGGCAGGGGTAGTATGGTGGGGCAGAGGCTGTAGAGGGGGCAGGGGTAGTATGGTGGGGCAGGGGCTATAGAGGGGGCAGGGGCAGTATAGTGGGGCAGGGGCATAGAGGGGGCGGGGGCAGGGGGAGTATGGTGGGGGCAGGGGTAGTATGGTGGGGGCAGGGGTAGTATGGTGGGGCAGGGGTAGTATGGTGGGGGCAGGGGGAGTATGGTGGGGCAGGGGCTATAGAGGGGGCAGAGGCAGTATAGTGGGGCAGGGGCATAGAGGGGCTGTAGAGGGGGCAGTATGGTGGGGGCAGGGGGGAGTATGGTGGGGGCAGGGGGGAGTATGGTGGGGGCAGGGGGGAGTATGGTGGGGGCAGGGATAGTATAGTGGGGGCAGGGGAAGTATAGTGGGGGCAGGGGAAGTATGGTGGGGGCAGGGGGAGTATGGTGGGGGGCAGGGGGAGAATGGTGGGGGCAGGGGGAGTATGGTGGGGGCAGGGGGAGTATAGTGGGGCAGGGGTAGTATAGTGGGGCAGGGGTAGTATAGTGGGGCAGGGGTAGTATAGTGGGGCAGGGGCTGTAAAGGGGGCAGTATGGTGGGGGCTGGGGCTATAGAGGGAAATAGAAGTGCTGTAGAGGGGCAAATAGGGCAGTAGAGGGGACAGGGGCACTATGGTGGGGCAGGGGCTATAGAGGGGCTGTAAAGGGGGCAGGGGTAGTATGGTGGGGCAGGGGCTATAGAGGTGGCAGGAGAGTATGGTGGGGCAGGGGGAGTATAGTGGGGCAGGGGGAGAATGGTGGGGGCAGGGGGAGTATGGTGGGGGCAGGGGGAGTATGGTGGGGGCAGGGGGAGTATGGTGGGGGCAGGGGGAGTATAGTGGGGGCAGGGGGAGTATAGTGGGGGCAGGGGGAGTATAGTGGGGCAGGGGGAGAATTTGGGGGCAGGGGGAGAATGGTGGGGGCAGGGGGAGAATGGTGGGGGCAGGGGGAGAATGGTGGGGGCAGGGGGAGAATGGTGGGGGCAGGGGGAGTATAGTGGGGGCAGGGGGAGAATGGTGGGGGCAGGGGGAGAATGGTGGGGGCAGGGGGAGTATAGTGGGGGCAGGGGGAGTATAGTGGGGGCAGGGGGAGTATAGTGGGGGCAGGGGGAGTATAGTGGGGTAGGGGGAGTATGGTGGGGGCTGGGGCCGTATGGTGGGGGCAGGGGAAGTATGGTGGGGGCAGGGGGAGTATGGTGGGGGCAGTGGGAGTATGGTGGGGGCAGGGGGAGTATGGTGGGGGCAGGGGGAGTATGGTGGGGGCAGGGGGAGTATGGTGGGGGCAGGGGGAGTATGGTGGGGCAGGGGGAGTATGGTGGGGGCAGGGGGAGTATGGTGGGGGCAGGGGGAGTATGGTGGGGGCAGGGGGAGTATGGTGGGGCAGGGGGAGTATGGTGGGGGCAGGGGGAGTATGGTGGGGGCAGGGGGAGTATGGTGGGGGCAGGGGGAGTATGGTGGGGGCAGGGGGAGTATAGTGGGGGCAGGGGGAGTATAGTGGGGCAGGGGGAGAATGGTGGGGCAGGGGGAGTATGGTGGGGGCAGGGGGAGTATAGTGGGGCAGGGGGAGAATGGTGGGGCAGGGGGAGTATGGTGGGGGCAGGGGGAGTATAGTGGGGCAGGGGGAGTATAGTGGGGCAGGGGGAGAATGGTGGGGGCAGGGGGAGAATGGTGGGGGCAGGGGGAGAATGGTGGGGGCTGGGGCCGTATGGTGGGGGCAGGGGGAGTATGGTGGGGGCAGGGGGAGTATGGTGGGGGCAGGGGGAGTATAGTGGGGTAGGGGGAGTATGGTGGGGGCAGGGGGAGAATGGTGGGGGCAGGGGGAGAATGGTGGGGGCTGGGGCCGTATGGTGGGGGCAGGGGGAGTATGGTGGGGGCAGGGGGAGTATGGTGGGGGCAGGGGGAGTATAGTGGGGTAGGGGGAGTATGGTGGGGTCTGGGGCCGTATGGTGGGGGCAGGGGGAGTATAGTGGGGTAGGGGGAGTATGGTGGGGGCTGGGGCCGTATGGTGGGGGCTGGGGCCGTATGGTGGGGGCAGGGGGAGTATGGTGGGGGCAGGGGGAGTATAGTGGGGTAGGGGGAGTATGGTGGGGGCTGGGGCCGTATGGTGGGGGCAGGGGGAGTATAGTGGGGTAGGGGGAGTATGGTGGGGGCAGGGGGAGTATAGTGGGGGCAGGGGGAGTATAGTGGGGGCAGGGGGAGTATGGTGGGGGCTGGGGCCGTATGGTGGGGGCAGGGGGGAGTATAGTGGGGGCTGGGGCCGTATGGTGGGGGCAGGGGGAGTATGGTGGGGGCAGGGGGAGTATAGTGTAGTAGGGGGAGTATGGTGGGGGCTGGGGCCGTATGGTGGGGGCAGGGGGGAGTATAGTGGGGGCAGGGGGGAGTATAGTGGGGGCTGGGGCCATATGGTGGGGGCAGGGGGAGAATGGTGGGGGCAGAGGGAGAATGGTGGGAGCAGGGGGAGAATGGTGGGAGCAGGGGGAGAATGGTGGGGGCAGGGGGAGAATGGTGGGGGCAGGGGGAGTATGGTGGGGGCAGGGGGAGTATGGTGGGGGCAGGGGGAGTATGGTGGGGGCAGGGGTAGTATAGTGGGGCAGGGGTAGTATAGTGGGGCAGGGGTAGTATAGTGGGGCAGGGGCTGTAAAGGGGGCAGTATGGTGGGGGCTGGGGCTATAGAGGGAAATAGAAGTGCTGTAGAGGGGCAAATGGGGCAGTAGAGGGGACAGGGGCACTATGGTGGGGCAGGGGCTATAGAAGGGCTGTAAAGGGGGCAGGGGTAGTATGGTGGGGCAGGGGCTATAGAGGTGGCAGGAGAGTATGGTGGGGCAGGGGGAGTATAGTGGGGCAGGGGGAGAATGGTGGGGGCAGGGGGAGTATGGTGGGGGCAGGGGGAGTATGGTGGGGGCAGGGGGAGTAAGGTGGGGGCAGGGGGAGTATGGTGGGGGCAGGGGGAGTATAGTGGGGGCAGGGGGAGTATAGTGGGGCAGGGGGAGAATTTGGGGGCAGGGGGAGAATGGTGGGGGCAGGGGGAGAATGGTGGGGGCAGGGGGAGAATGGTGGGGGCAGGGGGAGTATGGTGGGGGCAGGGGGAGTATGGTGGGGGCAGGGGGAGTATGGTGGGGGCAGGGGGAGTATAGTGGGGCAGGGGGAGTATAGTGGGGCAGGGGGAGTATAGTGGGGCAGGGGGAGTATAGTGGGGCAGGGGGAGAATGGTGGGGGCAGGGGGAGAATGGTGGGGGCAGGGGGAGAATGGTGGGGGCAGGGGGAGAATGGTGGGGGCAGGGGGAGAATGGTGGGGGCAGGGGGAGTATGGTGGGGGCAGGGGGAGTATAGTGGGGTAGGGGGAGTATGGTGGGGGCTGGGGCCGTATGGTGGGGGCAGGGGAAGTATGGTGGGGGCAGGGGGAGTATGGTGGGGGCAGGGGGAGAATGGTGGGGGCAGGGGGAGAATGGTGGGGGCAGGGGGAGAATGGTGGGGGCAGGGGGAGTATGGTGGGGGCAGGGGGAGTATGTGTCAGGGTACCTGAAGTCTCTACCTCCGAGAGAGGTAGAGACTTAGACGTTCATCCGTCCGGACGCCATGTTTCCTCTGTTCCTCGCGGTCGACCCGCTCACACAAACGCCGGCCGCGAGGGAGTCTCTTCCTTTTGTAGCATGGTGCCCGGAGGCCGACGTAATCACGCCAATCCGGAACGACCTGTCACTCAGTCCGAGACAGACTAATCAGGTTTCGTCGGAGGCGTGTCTATCCTCTCTAGCCAGGGTATTTAAACATACTTCGCCCTGTTGCTCATTGCCCTGTCGTGGTTCTAGCCTGTCTAGTCACACAGTGCTCTGGTGTTTCGCAGTTATCCTTTTGGTTTCGACCCGGCTTGTTTCCTTACTCTGTTTACCTCCGTTATCCTTGACCCGGCTTGTTCCTCGCTTACCTGTCTTCTCGTTCCCTCGACCTCGGCTTGTCTCTGACCATTCTCTATACTCTCTGTACGTTAGCCCGGCCATTCTAAGGACCGGTATACGTATCCTGTACCTGTTTGTACTTTGCGTGTTGGATCCCTGTCCCGATCCTGACTTTACGACAGGGCCAATGGATCCTGCAGGTACAAACAGTCAGGTTGGTTCCTCTGATTCCAGGTTTGACGCCATGGAACACAGAATGGACCAAATGGCCTTAGCACTACAGGCATTGTTGTCTCGTGCTAATAATCCTCCAGAGGAGACGCGTCCTACTCCTATTTCCCCTGTAGGTTCAGGCCTAGAGGTAGCTACTGTAGGTGCCTCTTCCCGTGTTACTCCACCTGTACGTTATGGTGGGTCACCTGAGAAGTGTCGTGGTTTTTTAAACCAGATCAGCATTCACTTTGAATTGCAACCTCGCTCCTATCCTACCGATAGGGCAAAGGTTGGGTTTATTATCACCTTACTCATTGAGAAAGCTCTGAGATGGGCTAACCCATTATGGGAGAACGATAACCCGTTGGTATACAATTATACTGCCTTTGTAGCTGCTTTTAGAAGAACTTTTGACCCCCCTGGTAGAAAGGTCAATGCAGCCAGATTACTGTTGCGCCTGAGACAGGAGAACCGAACATTAGTGGATTATGCACTAGAGTTCAGGTCTCTGGCGTCAGAAGTTAAGTGGAATGAACAGGCTTATATGGATGTATTCTTGAACGGGTTATCAGATGTTATCCTTGACGAAATTGCTACTAGGGAGCTACCAGAGAATTTAGAGGACTTAATTTCGTTCATTTCTCGTATTGATGAACGTATAAGAGAAAGACAGAACACTCGAGAGAGGAACCTAAGACCTGCCTTTAAATTAGCACCCGCATTTCTAAGTCCTGAGTCCAATACCTCACTAATTCCTGAACCTATGCAGATAGGCAATACTCATCTCTCAGAAGAGGAGAGACTGTACAGGAGAAGGGAGGGATTGTGTATGTATTGTGGAGTCAGAGGTCATTTACGCCTGAATTGTCCTGTTCGCTCGGGAAACGCCCGCACCTAAGTTTCTCTAGAGGACAGGCCTTGGGTGTTTCTATTTTGTCCTCTACGCATAATTACAAAAATCACAGGCTTTTACTACCAGTTTCTTTAACATGGAAGAAGGAAGTACTTAAGACCGTGGCATTGATAGATTCCGGCGCTGCTGAGAATTTTATCGATCAAGCCTTTGCCACTAAGCACACTATTCCTTCCCAGTTAAGAGAGATCCCCTTGGCCGTTGAGGCCATTGATGGTAGACCACTACTCGAGCCTGTTATTACTCGTGAGACTATATCCATGAGCCTGTCTGTTGGTATCTTACACGAGGAGAGTATATCTCTTATGCTTATTTCGTCCCCTTCCGTTCCCATAGTCCTGGGGTATCCATGGTTAAAGAGACATAACCCTACTATCGATTGGGAGTTAGGGGAGATACTCTCGTGGGGTCAGGGTTGTCAGGAGAGGTGTTTACAGAAGGTATCCCCTTTGGCTGTAATTTACACACCTGACACTACTACCCAGCCTAAAGAGAGACAGATACCTCCTTTGTACATGGACTTAAAGGCAGTATTCGATAAAAAGAACGCTGACACTCTACCTCCACACAGGTCCTTTGATTGTAAAATTAACCTATTACCTGGTACCATGCCTCCTAGGGGCAATGTATACCCTCTATCCACTAAAGAGAATGCTGTTTTAGAGGAGTATATTCAGGAGAATTTAGACAAGGGATTTATCAGGAGATCCTCATCTCCTGCCGGGGCTGGGTTCTTTTTTGTTAAGAAGAAGGATGGGTCACTCAGACCTTGTATCGATTATCGAGGGTTGAATAAAATAACCATCAGGAATGCCTATCCTATCCCCTTGATTACAGAACTCTTTGATCGGTTAAAGGGCTCTAAGATTTTCACCAAGTTGGACCTCAGAGGGGCGTACAACTTGGTGAGAATTCAGCAAGGCCATGAGTGGAAGACAGCGTTTAATACCCGCTATGGTCATTATGAGTATACGGTCATGCCTTTTGGTCTCTGTAACGCACCTGCAGTTTTCCAAGATTTGATTAACGAAGTTCTTAGGGAATTTCAACATGATTGTGTTATTGTCTACCTGGATGACATACTCATACACTCTAAAGAGATTGAGACCCACCATCGACAAGTCAGACAGGTATTACACAAACTTTTACAACATGGTTTGTACTGTAAACTTGAGAAATGCAGTTTTGACCAGACCCAGATAGACTTTCTTGGATACGTGATTTCTGGGGAGGGCTTTAAGATGGATCCTGACAAACTCCAGTCTATTTTAGATTGGCCATTGCCTCAGGGACTCAAAGCTATTCAGAGATTTATTGGCTTCTCTAATTATTATAGACGCTTCATTAAGGGCTACTCGTCTATTATTGCGCCCATCACCAATATGACCAAACAAGGGGCGGATACTAAGACATGGTCTACTGATGCTCTAGCTGCTTTCAAGAGTCTCAAAGAACTTTTTGCTTCTGCTCCAATACTAGTCCATCCGGATACGACCTTACCGTTCCTGCTTGAGGTCGATGCCTCTGAGACAGGAGTAGGGGCGGTTCTGTCACAAAGATTGGGGGTAGATAAACCATTGCACCCATGTGGTTTTTTTTCTAAGAAACTTTCGGGTCCTGAGAGCAGATATGACATCGGCGACAGAGAACTCTTAGCAGTCATTAAAGCCTTAAAGGAATGGAGACATTTATTAGAGGGAACCTTACATCCTATTACTATCCTGACGGACCACAAGAACTTGTCCTACATTGGGGAGGCTAAGCGCCTGTCCTCTAGGCAGGCTCGTTGGTCCTTATTCCTGACTCACTTCAACTATGTGCTGACTTATAGACCTGGTTCAAAAAATTCTAAAGCCGATGCCTTATCTCGCCAGTATGAACCTTCTACTGTACCTGAGCCGGTCCTTTCCTCTATAGTTCCGAAATGCAATATTGTTGCTAATACGAATCTCAGGATTCATTCTCCGTTACTGGCCGAGATCGTTAAGCTACAACATTTAGCACCAAGACAGACTCCTGTGGGTCGACATTTTGTTCCTCCTGCTCTTCAACTGGAACTGTTGCAGTGTTTCCATAACAGCAAGATGGCGGGACATCCTGGTATTCGCAAGACTTTTGCGTTGATCTCTAAGGATTTCTGGTGGCCTGCTTTACGTAGGGATACTAAAGATTTCATCGCTGCATGTGAGGTTTGTACTAAGACCAAACAACCTCATACGCTTCCTTGTGGATTCCTGCACCCCTTAGAAGTTCCAGAGAAGCCGTGGTCCTGCTTGGCCATGGACTTTATTGTCGATCTACCTATCTCTAAAAAACAGACTGTTATCCTCACCGTGGTTGACAGATTCACTAAGATGGCACACTTCATTCCTCTGCCTAAACTTCCATCTTCTCCCGAATTGGCCGAGATATTCGCTAGGGAGATTTTTCGCCTACATGGGATACCCTCTCAAATTGTGTCTGACAGAGGTTCCCAATTTATTTCCCGTTTTTGGAGGTCCTTCTGTTCGCAACTTGGTATCAAATTGAACTTTTCTTCTGCCTATCACCCTCAGTCTAATGGAGCTGCTGAACGTACCAACCAGAAAATTGAACAATATTTGCGATGTTTTGTTTCCGAACACCAGGATGATTGGGTCGGTTTGATTCCTTGGGCAGAGTTTGCACACAACAATCTCGTTTGCGATTCTACTCATTCAAGCCCCTTCTTCATGAATTATGGCTTTCACCCGTCTATTCTTCCTTCGGCTTCTCCTTCCCAGGGGGTGCCGTCGGTTGATGTTCATGTTGCTAATTTGAGGAAGTTGTGGGATCAAACTCGGCAAATCCTTACGCACAATTCTATGCTGGTTAAGAAACATGCTGATAAACGTAGAAGGGCGGCTCCGCTCTTTGTTCCGGGTGATAGGGTATGGTTGAGCACGAGGAACATCCGTTTAAAGGTGCCCTCCATGAAGTTCGCTCCCCGTTATATTGGACCTTACAGGGTGTTGTCTCGTATCAATCCAGTTGCGTATCGTCTAGCTCTTCCTGATACCTTACGCATCCCTAACTCGTTTCATGTGTCGTTGCTGAAACCTCTTATTTGTAACAGGTTCTCCTCCACAACAGCCCCTCCTTGTCCTGTTCAGGTGGAGGGTCAGGAGGAGTATGAGGTTAACTCTATTATTGATTCTCGTATCTCCCGGGGGAAAGTACAATATCTGGTCGATTGGAAGGGATACGGTCCTGAGGAGAGGAGTTGGGTACCTCAGGAGGATGTTCATGCTCCTCGTCTCCGCAGGGCGTATCACTCTCGCTTTCCATCTCGTCCCGGTTCTTTCCGCCCGGTGGGCGTATCTGAGGGGGGGGGTACTGTCAGGGTACCTGAAGTCTCTACCTCCGAGAGAGGTAGAGACTTAGACGTTCATCCGTCCGGACGCCATGTTTCCTCTGTTCCTCGCGGTCGACCCGCTCACACAAACGCCGGCCGCGAGGGAGTCTCTTCCTTTTGTAGCATGGTGCCCGGAGGCCGACGTAATCACGCCAATCCGGAACGACCTGTCACTCAGTCCGAGACAGACTAATCAGGTTTCGTCGGAGGCGTGTCTATCCTCTCTAGCCAGGGTATTTAAACATACTTCGCCCTGTTGCTCATTGCCCTGTCGTGGTTCTAGCCTGTCTAGTCACACAGTGCTCTGGTGTTTCGCAGTTATCCTTTTGGTTTCGACCCGGCTTGTTTCCTTACTCTGTTTACCTCCGTTATCCTTGACCCGGCTTGTTCCTCGCTTACCTGTCTTCTCGTTCCCTCGACCTCGGCTTGTCTCTGACCATTCTCTATACTCTCTGTACGTTAGCCCGGCCATTCTAAGGACCGGTATACGTATCCTGTACCTGTTTGTACTTTGCGTGTTGGATCCCTGTCCCGATCCTGACAGTATGGTGGGGGCAGGGGGAGTATGGTGGGGGCAGGGGGAGTATGGTGGGGGCAGGGGGAGTATAGTGGGGCAGGGGGAGAATGGTGGGGGCAGGGGGAGTATGGTGGGGGCAGGGGGAGTATAGTGGGGCAGGGGGAGTATAGTGGGGCAGGGGGAGAATGGTGGGGGCAGGGGGAGAATGGTGGGGGCAGGGGGAGAATGGTGGGGGCTGGGGCCGTATGGTGGGGGCAGGGGGAGTATGGTGGGGGCAGGGGGAGTATAGTGGGGTAGGGGGAGTATGGTGGGGTCTGGGGCCGTATGGTGGGGGCTGGGGCCGTATGGTGGGGGCTGGGGCCGTATGGTGGGGGCAGGGGGAGTATGGTGGGGGCAGGGGGAGTATAGTGGGGTAGGGGGAGTATGGTGGGGGCTGGGGCCGTATGGTGGGGGCTGGGGCCGTATGGTGGGGGCTGGGGCCGTATGGTGGGGGCAGGGGGAGTATGGTGGGGGCAGGGGGAGTATAGTGGGGTAGGGGGAGTATGGTGGGGGCTGGGGCCGTATGGTGGGGGCAGGGGGAGTATGGTGGGGTAGGGGGAGTATGGTGGGGGCTGGGGCCGTATGGTGGGGGCAGGGGGAGTATAGTGGGGTAGGGGGAGTATGGTGGGGGCTGGGGCCATATGGTGGGGGCAGGGGGGAGTATAGTGGGGGCTGGGGCCGTATGGTGGGGGCAGGGGGAGTATGGTGGGGGCAGGGGGAGTATAGTGTAGTAGGGGGAGTATGGTGGGGGCTGGGGCCGTATGGTGGGGGCAGGGGGAGTATAGTGGGGGCTGGGGCCGTATGGTGGGGGCAGGGGGAGAATGGTGGGGGCAGGGGGAGAATGGTGGGGGCAGGGGGAGAATGGTGGGAGCAGGGGGAGAATGGTGGGAGCAGGGGGAGAATGGTGGGAGCAGGGGGAGAATGGTGGGGGCAGGGGGAGTATGGTGGGGGCAGGGGGAGTATGGTGGGGCAGGGGGAGTATGGTGGGGTAGGGGGAGTATGGTGGGGTAGGGGGAGTATGGTGGGGGCTGGGGCCGTATGGTGGGGGCAGGGGGAGTATGGTGGGGGCAGGGGGAGTATGGTGGGGGCAGGGGTAGTATAGTGGGGCAGGGGCTGTAAAGGGGGCAGTATGGTGGGGCAGGGGCTATAGAGGGAAATAGAAGTGCTGTAGAGGGGCAAATGGGGCAGTAGAGGGGACAGGGGCACTATGGTGGGGCAGGGGCTATAGAGGGGCTGTAAAGGGGGCAGGGGTAGTATGGTGGGGGCAGGGGCTATAGAGGTGGCAGGAGAGTATGGTGGGGCAGGGGGAGTATAGTGGGGCAGGGGGAGTATGGTGGGGGCAGGGGGAGTATGGTGGGGGCAGGGGGAGTATGGTGGGGGCAGGGGAAGTATGGTGGGGGCAGGGGGAGTATGGTGGGGGCAGGGGGAGTATGGTGGGGGCTGGGGCCGTATGGTGGGGGCAGGGGGGAGTATAGTTGGGGCTAGGGCCGTATGGTGGGGGCAGGGGGAGTATGGTGGGGGCTGGGGCCGTATGGTGGGGGCAGGGGGGAGTATAGTTGGGGCTGGGGCCGTATGGTGGGGGCAGGGGGAGAATGGTGGGGGCAGGGGGAGAATGGTGGGGGCAGGGGGAGAATGGTGGGGGCAGGGGGAGAATGGTGGGAGCAGGGGGAGAATGGTGGGAGCAGGGGGAGAATGGTGGGAGCAGGGGGAGAATGGTGGGAGCAGGGGGAGAATGGTGGGGGCAGGGGGAGTATGGTGGGGGCAGGGGGAGTATGGTGGAGGCAGGGGGAGTATGGTGGGGGCAGGGGGAGTATGGTGGGGTAGGGGGAGTATGGTGGGGTAGGGGGAGTATGGTGGGGGCTGGGGCCGTATGGTGGGGGCAGGGGGAGTATGGTGGGGGCAGGGGGAGTATGGTGGGGGCAGGGGGAGAATGGTGGGGGCAGGGGAAGAATGGTGGGGGCAGGGGGAGAATGGTGGGGGCAGGGGGAGTATAGTGGGGTAGGGGGAGTATGGTGGGGTCTGGGGCCGTATGGTGGGGGCAGGGGGAGTATAGTGGGGTAGGGGGAGTATGGTGGGGGCTGGGGCAGTATAGTGGGGTAGGGGGAGTATGGTGGGGGCTGGGGCCATATGGTGGGGGCAGGGGGAGTATAGTGGGGCAGGGGCTGTAAAGGGGGCAGTATGGTGGGGCAGGGGCTATAGAGGGAAATAGAAGTGCTGTAGAGGGGCAAATGGGGCAGTAGAGGGGACAGGGGCACTATGGTGGGGCAGGGGCTATAGAGGGGCTGTAAAGGGGGCAGGGGTAGTATGGTGGGGGCAGGGGCTATAGAGGTGGCAGGAGAGTATGGTGGGGGCAGGGGGAGAATGGTGGGGGCAGGGGGAGTATGGTGGGGGCAGGGGGAGTATGGTGGGGGCAGGAGCTGTAGAAAGGGTCTGAAAAAAACAAAACGTTTTGATTTAAAAAAAATAAAAATGCTTAAAGTTCTTCCCCACCCCCTTCCCCTCCCAGAAGCTTACCTTGGGCCAGGGAGGGAGAACCTTACCCCTGGTGGTCGGCTGGGAGGCTGGAGCTGCAGTCAGGACCGCTGGGGAGTCTGGGAGCAGTAGAAGTCCCGCCCCCTTCGGACATCATCAGAGGAGGACGGCTGACTTCACTGCCAGGCTCCTGTGTGCTGGCTGCAGGGAGAGAGGGGAGATTACAAATCCGAGTCTCCAGCCAGAGGCAGGGGCGGAGCCAGTGGCAGGAGATTCGGATTTTTGCGCCCCCCTCCTCTGGCGCCCTAAGGCGGCCGCCTGTGCTGCCTTATGGACGCGCCGGCCCTGCCTACATCAACCCTCCTAAGCCAAAGGTTTGTATGCAAACACTATATATATATAGAGAGAGAGAGAATGGAGATATCTCTCTCTCTCTCTCTATATATATATATATATAGTGTTTGTATACAAACACACACATTTTAAATGTTCAGAAGATAAGAAAGTGGAAAAGAAGATCCCCTAGCATATAGCAGATGGGAACTCAAATCCACTGGCCAATACCTCCTAAGTAAAGTGTCACATAAATTAGGGTAAATAAACCTTTATTAGAAATAGTGAATAGCACCAGAGTATTGTGTAGAACAGGTGAAAACTTGCACCTAATAAAAAGCTTGGGCAGAGCCTAAAGGTCGCCTGAAATTATAATATATATAGTGGGAGCACGTAAAATAGTGGAGTATATAATATACAATTAGAGAGAGTCACTAAATGGCATACCTTAGAGAAGTAATATATAATATATATTGGTAACCTAAAATAAGGTCTCAAAAAAGAACAGAATGGAAGGAATAATGGAAGTATGGCAGTGGTGATGGTACCGTAAGTAAATGGGGCAGTAAATCATAAGGTTAGGGGTAGGTAGAAAATGCTAGGTCCTGATAAGCCAAAACAGACAACAAAGAGGCTAGCCTGTAGTATAGCAGACAGTATGGAATGGTAGGTAGTAAGGGAGCTGTATCCCTTGTAATTCGAAAAATAGAACCAAAATTGGAGTGCAAGAGGGTAGCAATGCGTCTAAGAAAGCCAGGACCTAGTTAACCCTAAACTTACTGTAGCAGAGGGCAGTATTATAATCCACGATCTCTGCTGGTATACAGGTAAATCCACAGTCAGCGCTGAAAAGTAAGGCAATTTCCCAATCCTCCCAATAACCGGACGAAACACAGTATGGGAGTCAACTGAGGGCTTTATTCACAGGCTTCCATATTTATACAGTTCCCCATGCAAGGGGTTTCCCTACAGATATTTCAGGGGATTTCTCCCATCAGGCATTGCATTTCTCCCATCAGGCACCGCTGCACGAGAGGCATACTCCCACTAGAATATACAGTTAAGTGGATTATCCCCTCGTGCAGCAGAACCGACATTTCACATTAAAATCTGTAACTTGAACAATATTCGTATATTTTGCACGAACAGCCGTTCGGTAGATAGCTGGGGTCTGCGGGTACATTTCGTGGGAATACCGCTCAGCTCCCAGCTAAACTAACCAAACGCCGCACGAAATACCTTTAACCATCGAGTTCGGTTTAAAACTACCGAACACCGATGGGGAACATAATGTGATGCGAGCGGAACTCCCGAACGCTCTGGAAGTCCAGCGGTGTTCGTGCCGTTGAGTAGCCGTTTTCAGTTCCAGGCACTCGACGACCAAACACCGCTGAAGAGACAAAGGATCCAAGATGGCCGCGTGGTCGGTAGTCGAACGACGGCCACCTAGGAGAGCCTCTAATTACCGATTGCAACATTGTTACAATCGGTTAACAAGCGCCACACGTCCCTTAACCCCATAAGGACCAAACTTCTGGAATAAAAGGGAATCATGACGTGTCAGACATGTCATGTGTCCTTAAGGGGTTAATGTGTGGTCTATCAGGGGAGCCCACATTCGTTTCACGAACAGCCCGGATAGTCGCTGTTCGTGAACCGAAGTACTCGCATGCTAGTGGCTTACGGCTGCTAGCATACGAATTACAATGGTCTCAGCAAAATACATACAGAATACAGCATAAAATACAGACAACCTTTTGACATGTAAAGTCCAGAAGTGGCTAGGTTTGCCACACTTACTATCTAGAAAAAGCCACTACTAACTGCTGCTTCGAGGCAGCCTAGCAAAATCCCTCCAGACTAAAGAGATAAGACGCATGGATAGCGTCAAGACAGCCCAAGTGTTAAAAATAATAAACAGAGTAGAGTTAGTGAAGGATCATAGCGTTGGCTAAAGACTGCTTTATTATTTAAATAGCGCCATCAGATTCCGTAGCGCTGTACAATAATAACACATTTACAATGTAAGGCACTCCCATACACAGCACACAATCCCTCCCCTCTGCTTGGGAGATTATTGGATCAGTAACTGCACTAATTCTAATCCAATTATCTCCAAGCACAGAAAAAACACTTTTTTTTTTTTTAACCCCTTAAGGACCAAACGTCTGGAATAAAAGGGAATCATGACATGTCACACATGTCATGTGTCCTTAAGGGGTTAAACACCCCAAAAGTACCCTAAAGATACATAAAACTCCACAAATGTTAAATCACCCAGATCAGTTCAGGGGTTCAGGAATTTCCTGGAAGTCTTATTTGTGACAGACCGTGCACATGGTCCTATGCCCAAAACAATTCCAGGGAATCAGGGCTAATGGTCGGTGTAACGGATGGCATTGGGCTGTCCTCAAAGGTTATGTGCATCCCCGAAAGACTGCCTCTTAAAGGGACAGAACACTTAAAATCTTTCAAAGATTTATTTTATTTATTCCTCTATGTATTTTATTGTTTTTATTTTCTACGGCTAAGATTGGGTTGTATCTTGTTGTACCTGAATTCCACTTGCAGTGGAGATATGCCTGCATCTTCTGCCAGTTTGTAAGTGCAATCAAATAAAATGATTTTCTATTTTTTATACATACTTCACCATATATGGTTCTTTTCCTCTATTATATTGAAGATTCTATGATATCGGGATCTACTATCAATTTCAGACATCAATTTACCCCGAGTGGGGAGAGAAGTCAGTTTTCCACATATGTTTGTGAGTTTGCTACCACATCACAATTTTTAATTATCTTTTAACCGTGTTACACTATGATATGTTTTTATCATTATTGTAGATTCATTATATATCCTCAGTAGGAGTCATTTAACCCAGATCTATTTTTTCCAGGTTGTACTATATTAATATTATAACACAAATGCTATCGGAGATACTATCATATAAGCTAATAATTTATTCCAGGTGCAACAGCACCCATATGTAGAAAACAATCAATTCAGCAATAATTCCATATTGTGCTCTGAAGCTCATGGTTTACACTTATTTAATTTTTTAGCAATACGTGAAAATTATTTTTAAAATTCAGCTTAAGACTTGGTTCTTATTTCTTATATACAATGTATTTTGACCCTTGAACGATCACTAACATTTTCTCTCTAATGTATGACTCATTTTATATATAAAAAGGCTTCAGCTACTGGTAACACTTCGCCCACTCGGAAGAACAAAATGTTTTTTTCTCAAATGTGAAGCAAGATTAGCAGCATGGGTAAAACATTTCCCACAGTCAGTGCAGGTAAATGGTTCTTCTCTAGTATGACTCTTGTGATGTCTCATAAGATCATACTTTTGGCTAAAATGTTTCCCACATTCGGGGCATTTAAATATTTTTTCTCCTGTATGAATCTTTTTATGTGACTTAAGTCTTGAGGACTGGCTAAAACATTTCCCGCAATCAATGCATTTAAATGGTTTCTCTCCTGCGTGAATCATCTGATGTCTAGTAAGAGTAGATTTTAGAACAAAACATTTTCCACATTCGGAGCATTTAAATTGTTTTTCATCTGTGTGAATCATCTGATGCTTATTAAGAGTAGATTTTAGATTAAACCTTTTCCCACATTCAGAGCATTCAAACGTTTTTTCTGCAGTGTGAGTCATTACATGTGATGCAAGATTTGAGGCCTGGGTAAAACATTTTCCACATTCCGTGCAGTTAAATGGTTTTTCTCCTGTGTGAATCTTGTTATGCCTGATTAGATCATACTTATGGGTAAAACATTTTCCACATTCTGGGCATTTAAATGGTTTCTCTCCTGCGTGAATCATCTGATGTCTTGTAAGAGTAGCTTTTAAAATAAAACATTTCCCACAATCAGTGCATTTAAATGGTTTTTCTCCTATGTGAATCATCTGATGTCTTGTAAGAGTACCTTTTAGAATAAAACATTTCCCACAATCAGTGCATTTGAATGGTTTTTCTCCTGTGTGACTCATTACATGTGACGCAAGATGTGTCCTCCGGGTAAACCTTTTGCCACATTCAATGCACTGAAATGGTTTTTCCCCTGTGTGACTCTTTTTAGGATTAATTATACTAGCCTTTGTGATACATTTATTTCCACATTCAGAGCCTGAGAATGGTGGTTTTCCAGTATCAGAAGCAGCCATCTTGTTTTCTTTGTCAACTGATTGATGTTTTACAAGCTCTGTGTTATTATTAAAACTTTGTGGACAGTAAGTGCAGTCAAATATTGGATCTGTGTTAGATTTGCTCTTGGGAGATTTATCAGATTCATCGTTAATACATTTATCAGGTTTGCTAGAACGTATGAAGGATATCCTAGGGGTTATTTTCAATGGGAGATTTCCTTCCTCGTGTGAGTCTGGTTCCTCCTTTATATGATTATTTGGATATTCTATGGGTGTATAAATGTCTGTGAGATGTTCTTCTTCACAGGACCCTGATTCCTCCTTACTATGAGAAGGATAGTCTGTCTGTGGATGATCTGTGGATATATACATGTTATTTCCTGTTGGATAACCTTTGCCACAGGGCTGAGAGTTTTGTAACACGTACGTTACAGATGTAGTCTGACTTTTCCTTGCGGTGTTGAATTTAGGTGTTGAATTTAGGGGAGTTTCCTCCATTTCATCATCGGGTTTAGAAACAGTTTGCAACCCACCAAATTCACATTTTTCTAACGGAAGAAAAAGCACATTAATAGCTCATAAATTACTTCAAAAACAAATACAACAAATGTGTTGATTTTTTTCTTCATGTACCAGTCCCAAAGTGATTACACATCCTCTTACCCAGTGATTCGTGAGGCTGTCGATTCTCTATTGTAATATCCTTGCAGCGATCATTGTATCCTTCTAAATACTCCCACTCCTCCATGGAGAAATAGACAGCAACATCCTCACACCTTATAGGAACCTGACACACACAGTAATACAGTCAGCATCCGGACACGTCATTTTACTGTATAATGACCCATTTCCCAGCAGCCTCACCTCTCCAGTTAGCAGCAAAATGATCTTATTGGTCAGTTCCAGGATATTCTTGTCATTGAGTCTCCCACACATCTTTGAGCATGTCAGGGGAAGCATGCTAGGGCCCTGGGTATTAAAGCGGTGTAGGTCTTTCCCATCAGAACTCTTCACAACTATGTGATCCTAAATATTGAATGTGAGATTAATACAAACGACAAAAGAATTGACATTTTCCAAATTCTTTCCCACTTTCATGTTTCTATGTTCTCGTATGTACAAAATAAGATTTCATATACCCAGAAATTTTAAATTACATTTTTACTGTTGGCAAGTTGATTCACATCTTCCTTTCTCAAATGTATCCATACCAAACCCAAAGCCCAGTTCCCTTTCATAGTGTATATTATTTATGTCACCAGTATTATTCCCAGAGTGACCAGATAACCTCCAGGCTGACATTACCCAGAATCCCTCACCTCTCCAGTCAGCAGGTAGATGATCTCCATATTGACATTACCCAGAATCCCTCACCTCTCCAGCCAGCAGGTAGATGATCTCCATACTGACATTACCCAGAATCCCTCACCTCTCCAGTCAGCAGGTAGATGATCTCCATATTGACATTACCCAGAATCCCTCACCTCTCCAGTCAGCAGGTAGATGATCTCCATACTGAAATTACCCAGAATCCCTCACCTCTCCAGTCAGCAGGTAGATGATCTCCATAATGACATTACCCAGAATCCCTCACCTCTCCAGTCAGCAGGTAGATGATCTCCATAATGACATTACCCAGAATCCCTCACCTCTCCAGTCAGCAGGTAGATGATCTCCATATTGACATTACCCAGAATCCCTCACCTCTCCAGTCAGCAGGTAGATGATCTCCATACTGACATTACCCAGAATCCCTCACCTCTCCAGTCAGCAGGTAGATGATCTCCATAATGACATTACCCAGAATCCCTCACCTCTCCAGTCAGCAGGTAGATGATCTCCATATTGACATTACCCAGAATCCCTCACCTCTCCAGCCAGCAGGTAGATGATCTCCATACTGACATTACCCAGAATCCCTCACCTCTCCAGTCAGCAGGTAGATGATCTCCATATTGACATTACCCAGAATCCCTCACCTCTCCAGCCAGCAGGTAGATGATCTCCATACTGACATTACCCAGAATCCCTCACCTCTCCAGTCAGCAGGTAGATGATCTCCATACTGACATTACCCAGAATCCCTCACCTCTCCAGTCAGCAGGTAGATGATCTCCATATTGACATTACCCAGAATCCCTCACCTCTCCAGTCAGCAGGTAGATGATCTCCATACTGACATTACCCAGAATCCCTCACCTCTCCAGTCAGCAGGTAGATGATCCCCATGGTGACATTACCCAGAATCCCTCACCTCTCCAGTCAGCAGGTAGATGATCTCCATATTGACATTACCCAGAATCCCTCACCTCTCCAGTCAGCAGGTAGATGATCTCCATATTGACATTACCCAGAATCCCTCACCTCTCCAGCCAGCAGGTAGATGATCTCCATGGTGACATTACCCAGAATCCCTCACCTCTCCAGTCAGCAGGTAGATGATCTCCATACTGACATTACCCAGAATCCCTCACCTCTCCAGTCAGCAGGTAGATGATCTCCATAATGACATTACCCAGAATCCCTCACCTCTCCAGTCAGCAGGTAGATGATCCCCATAATGACATTACCCAGAATCCCTCACCTCTCCAGTCAGCAGGTAGATGATCTCCATACTGACATTACCCAGAATCCCTCACCTCTCCAGTCAGCAGGTAGATGATCTCCATAATGACATTACCCAGAATCCCTCACCTCTCCAGTCAGCAGGTAGATGATCTCCATACTGACATTACCCAGAATCCCTCACCTCTCCAGTCAGCAGGTAGATGATCTCCATACTGACATTACCCAGAATCCCTCACCTCTCCAGCCAGCAGGTAGATGATCTCCATACTGACATTACCCAGAATCCCTCACCTCTCCAGTCAGCAGGTAGATGATCTCCATACTGACATTACCCAGAATCCCTCACCTCTCCAGTCAGCAGGTAGATGATCTCCATAATGACATTACCCAGAATCCCTCACCTCTCCAGTCAGCAGGTAGATGATCTCCATGGTGACATTACCCAGAATCCCTCACCTCTCCAGTCAGCAGGTAGATGATCTCCATGGTGACATTACCCAGAATCCCTCACCTCTCCAGTCAGCAGGTAGATGATCTCCATGGTGACATTACCCAGAATCCCTCACCTCTCCAGTCAGCAGGTAGATGATCTCCATGGTGACATTACCCAGAATCCCTCACCTCTCCAGTCAGCAGGTAGATGATCTCCATACTGACATTACCCAGAATCCCTCACCTCTCCAGTCAGCAGGTAGATGATCTCCATACTGACATTACCCAGAATCCCTCACCTCTCCAGTCAGCAGGTAGATGATCTCCATACTGACATTACCCAGAATCCCTCACCTCTCCAGCCAGCAGGTAGATGATCTCCATAATGACATTACCCAGAATCCCTCACCTCTCCAGTCAGCAGGTAGATGATCTCCATGGTGACATTACCCAGAATCCCTCACCTCTCCAGTCAGCAGGTAGATGATCTCCATGGTGACATTACCCAGAATCCCTCACCTCTCCAGTCAGCAGGTAGATGATCTCCATAATGACATTACCCAGAATCCCTCACCTCTCCAGTCAGCAGGTAGATGATCTCCATACTGACATTACCCAGAATCCCTCACCTCTCCAGCCAGCAGGTAGATGATCTCCATACTGACATTACCCAGAATCCCTCACCTCTCCAGCCAGCAGGTAGATGATCTCCATAATGACATTACCCAGAATCCCTCACCTCTCCAGTCAGCAGGTAGATGATCTCCATACTGACATTACCCAGAATCCCTCACCTCTCCAGCCAGCAGGTAGATGATCTCCATACTGACATTACCCAGAATCCCTCACCTCTCCAGCCAGCAGGTAGAGGATCTCCATAATGACATTACCCAGAATCCCTCACCTCTCCAGTCAGCAGGTAGATGATCTCCATACTGACTTTACCCAGAATCCCTCACCTCTCCAGCCAGCAGGTAGATGATCTCCATACTGACATTACCCAGAATCCCTCACCTCTCCAGCCAGCAGGTAGATGATCTCCATAATGACATTACCCAGAATCCCTCACCTCTCCAGCCAGCAGGTAGATGATCCCATAATGACATTACCCAGAATCCCTCACCTCTCCAGTCAGCAGGCAGATGATCTCCATGGTTAGATCCAAAATCTTCTCAGCCACCTGATTCCTGTCCTTCTTCATCTTCATGGTTTGTTAAAATGGACTCTAGATTTACTAGAATTCTGCAATTAGATATTCAGATAATGTTTTAGAGACACTTGTCACTTTCAAGTTTTTAGCACAACCAGCTATCTAACTAAAAGTTGGCTATTGGCTCTGCTCATTTTTTACTTTTTTTTTCTCAGCACTCTCTTGCGACTTGTTTTTTGCTTTCCTTAAGTTTAAAGGGTAATCCAGACGTGGATATCTTGTTCAAGGTGCCTAGAGGGATATTGGTTATACCTCACTGATGATGCCTAACAAGGTTGAAACGATCGTCTGGGGTTGCTGTATTTCTCGTGCAGAGAGAGCTGGCCTGGTTCTCTCTGTAATGGCACAAGATGAGCTAAAACCAGCTTGAGAACTGAGCGGGGACCCACCGTAGGGCAGGCTAATTGAGCTGTTGTCTGTTCTCAGCACTTTCTTCGCTATATATATATATATATATAATATATATATATATATATTTTTTTTTTAATGGAAAATTATTCTTAAATTTTTATTTACTATTTATATTTTCTAATAATAATAATAATAATTATAATTATAGGTATATACACACACACAATATTTGTGGTCGGGGCAAAAAGCCATAATGATAACATTTTAGAAGTAGGTATGTAAGATATGAGACCTATAGTAATATGAAAAAGTCGGTTGTGGTGTGCCTGAACCAACGATGCGGTGGGCCTGTAATAAAAAGAGGGCAAAAAGAGTATACCATACAAAATTATACAGCCTACAAACCAAGCATATTATAATATATATCACATATACATGTTACGGAAGACTTAGAGTATTTAAGAACAGGTTGCTGTATATATCTGGAGTAAGCGGAAGCCTCTATCGTCTCATAGCCCCATTAATATGTACAGAATATTCCTGGAGGTATGGTTGTCAGCACTGATGTGGAAGGAGTGAACTGCTTAATTAACTGAATTAAGACCTTATCTGACCATACAGTAAAATCCTGAGATAAAGTCTGAATTTACTTGTTGCTAGAGTATTGTCGTGTAAGGCTAGTAGGAGCAGATCAGGGGAACCTTGAACAAAGGTTAGGTCGCTATCCAGAATTACTACTGACAGAATTGTAAAATATCATTTAGTAGTGTTAAAATATTTAAGTAACAGGTGGCAAAAGAAGTAAAATCGACTGCTGTACTCAAGAAGCTTGATTACAACATAAAATTCTAGCCATAACCGGTTAAACTGTAGACCCTCAGTGGGAAGCCTGTAATGGAGAAGATAAGTCATCAGTCAATGCCAGGGATATGGTCATATATCGATGAAGTAGTAATTTGCAGCTGACCAAGTCAGTATTCTCACGAAATGCATATGACAAGATCTGCTCGAGGCTGGATATACGCGAGAAATGCCATAGGTGAGCCAAAATGATTAAAAGACCCTAGAGTTATGACATAGGAACCGAGGATAACTTAATCGCATATTACCAATATACCAGTGAGTACAATCATTTGAAATAAGGAGCCAGAGCGTGAGTGAATACACGCGAGCACATGAAAATACAAATATTTGCATACACACACCCCCACCCACTAGATACCTACATAATAAGATATGTATGATGTATATCGTGATTATCTACAGTTTGCGTGCCAGGCATAAAACTGATCCAATCTGTAGCAACATCTGGTATTGAGGGGAGCTAAGGTGAATGAAAGAGAATCATACTGTATCTAACCAACTAATGGCCTCTACCTGACTGGTATTTGCAATGATAGGCCTATATATGTTACTGATAACCAAAACTACTGTGTGTACCTAATATAGTTCATCAAGTGATATTCTAATACAGTATTTTTGTAACAGAAGGAACTTACCATTACCGAATAGTACCAACCACATAACTTTAAACACATTTAATTTACCGGCTTCACAGATTTACGTCCAAGTTAATTAAATCTGCTCAATATAATTAAATAACAGGTTAGGTTTCCAATACTAGACACAGTTCTAATACTAAGCAGTTGCCTCCCTTCTAAAAGCCTGTTTAGCAGTACCTATATATACGAATATATATGTAGGTAATTTAATAAATTGGTTTATATAGCTGTTGCTGGTACCTTATGTGCCATTCAAAAGTTCTGCTATGATGCGAGGTATAGTCCAAGAGCGAATAGAAGTAGGACTAGCCATGTCCCTTGTGTGACGTTCTTTGACACCCAGGAGTGCTCGGCAGGGACAGGACTTTCCACCTTCCTGTCATTGAGATAAGTGAAACAGCATGAACTAGTTGTGTACACCCTTACAAAATACTGGCTTACTAGCCATTTCCAATGGCGAAACCATTAAACAAGGTTGGTGACGGGCGAGGCCCTGCTAGATTCTAAGGGGCTTGAGAGGCTCTATGCGTTGGCGCTAGGGGATTTCGTGGACAAACGTTGTGGCGGGGTGATGGCCTCTCGTGACTTTTCAAGCATAAGATAGAATGGGAATGACAGGTAAGGCCCTCTCTATGGCATCATGTTAGGCGACTAACTATGAGTTGGGCCGAAGGGCGTAATACCTCCGAGTATGAGGATGGGTACAGGCCTCGCGGGACCACTAACGTAAGGCACAGAGGCCTGAGAAAGTGTAAACTATCGGGCTTCAGGTGCCCTGTTAGCCAGTAATGAAACTAACTAAGGGAGGCAGGTTAAGGTATCGAATAAGCATGCAGAATTTGACATATCTGAAAAAGAGTAGTCAGAAATGGGGTATGACACAGAAAGTTGGTTGGCGCAGACCTACAGTGGTAACAAGATATTGTAGGAATTGTGGTATGTTATGTAAATGTAGATATCCTGGTCTGCCTAACAGGATACGTAGCGAAGTAACGTTCAACCATAAGTAGGAGGTTGTGCAGTAAATCGTAGATACCTAGCACCTAAAGGTATGTGATATGAATATCCTCTAACCCATGACTCATATGGAAGAAGAAACGGATACAAATGAAGGCAGCAGTCTTAGTTAATGAACCTAAAGAAATAATGAATTATGTGGGGAGTATGTGTGGGGCCCTGCCCAGGACCTCTTCGAGGGTAGAAAAACAGACTTAAGATAAAACTGTAGTGCTGTTAAAGGACCACTATAGTGCCCTGAGGGTGCCCCACCCCTATAAGAAAAATATAACAACTTGGACCTGAATAAATCATTTCAAATAACAGACAAACTTCAAATATACTCCTGTGCAATTTCAAAACTGACCACTAGAGGCCAACATTTAAAACATACAGTATTTAACTGAAGCAGTGAAGTAAAAAATTCATATGAAATTATGTGAAACCTATTGTTAAAATAATGCGTTCAGTTATAAATATACGAAAGGCCCTTGTGATGGACTAACTTTCGTATATAACCAAACGTTCCGAGATTAACGAAAAACTGCACGAAATAACAGTAACAACTTGCTGTTCGTATGTTTGAGCTGAACAAGTGTGTTCGAGTGCCTAAGTGGGATACAAACAGGCTGGAAATAGCTGTAAGACAGTACTATAGCCTAATCGTTCGTTAGCTGCAAAAAATACATAAAAGCAGACGGCTCGACTTACGGTTTTGACGATTCAGTCAACTAAGCGACTTGAGCAGATCCGGGAGTCCAGTCAAGTCTTTGGAGAGTTGGAAAACAGCGAAACGGACCAGGGGCTGCAGGACCAGGTAAGCGGTCCCACAAGTTGAAGGTAAGTAAATGGCGATTTGCACTAACCAGAAGTCACGGTATGCAACTCGTCAGACTGAAACGGGAAACCAAGCCCCTCCCACAACTACAGGCCCAGCCTTACATATAATTATATTTTGATTTAATAACATATTTATTTATATTTTTACAGCAGCAGGGAGTCTTCCTGTCAGTTTAGGCAGTCCCCCTGCAGGCAGATGCATGGGTGCCTATTGCGGCCATGTTACCGCTCTTTCAGAGTAAGTACATGGCCAGCAGGGGGATAATTTGCTGAGGGGGGACTGTCTGGGCTTTCAGGCAGTGCCCCCAGACCGGGAGCAACGCCCCTTTAAAGGCATCCAGACCATTGATCTTAGTATAATGCCCCTGTTATTTTTATAGAAACTGCCAAAGAAAACGCAATGTTTACATTGCTAACCAGGGACACCTCCAGTGGCAGTCACTTAGACGGCCACTAGTGGTGCTTCCTGGGTCAGTGATGCACAACATGCAGCACTGACATTCAGCATGAAGACGCTGAACTTTCCCCGTAGAAATGTATTGATCAAATGCATCTCTATGAGGAGATGCTGATTTGCCAGTGGGGAGTTTGGCCCCACCCCGCCTCCTTGGCTGAGATAATCAGATTTGACAATCTAATTCTAAGCCAATCCAATGCTTTCATTAATTCTGATAATGTCAGCCAAAAAAGGCAGATAGGAGGCAAGGCCAGTGGCAGTGGACCCGCGCAGCACTCAAAATAAAGTGAGTTCCTATTTAAGGGGGGCAAAGAGGGGCGGGGGGGTCTAAATATTGCTTTAATACTATAGGGTCAGGAATACACATTGTGTTCCTGACCCTATAGTGTTCCACTAAGAAAAACAGAGAGGACCAGATGGAACTGTGACAGATCTCTGAAGAAAGGCGTGTCCCCTGTTAGTTTTGAACCAATCCGGGAAAAGTGGTGTGACCGGGCGCCATTGCCAAATCGTCTGGAACTCTTATGTGGCTCAAGCGAACTCCCCGAGCCAGTAAAACTTCAACTACAGCGCTTTTCGGCCCTGGCCCACGGATCTGGGTGCCATTTGGACAGACTATGCTGGAGGCTGAGAGGCATCCAAAGACATGGAGCTCGTGGGGGAGCACCGCATATTAGTCGAACGCGCCATGGTTAAGTATTGACCAAGAAGACCCACTCTGAACATTGTAACTCTGGATCGGGGGCTAGTCGCGTACCGCTGAACTCGGACCCTCCATATATTTCGTGCTAGCCAGATCCGATCCGGGCGCTTTTTGGACACGGGGGCGCTCCAAAGAGACCTTTCGAGGGATACAAGTCTATTTGTGGGTGTGTGTATGGGTTTGTTTAAGGCATGTTTACTGTACTCATATTTTGTATATAAGTGGGCTATTTGGCTGGAATAAAACAGTTCTTCTTCACCCTTCACTAAGTCTCGACTAGTGTGTGGGTGGTATCACGGTTACCCTTCTGCAAGTGATTATAATCATTCTGGAGCTGATCACAACTGGAAGAGGTGACCTAGGCGTAGTAACCCATCTCCGAGAGGGTATACCGCCACAGGAAACAAGGCATGCCACAATTGTGAGTCACTCATGGAGCATCCAGCAATTGTCCGGTTACACTTACTATCAAGTACTGTTAAAGGGCAGTCTAAGAATAAATAATACAATGTGCCATTGTAGTGGTATGGTGTTAGTAGACAGAAGACGCCATCTCTTGTAAAACCATTTTTGAGTGGTTTTCCCAATCAAGTGGTCTGAGGGTGCGTGCCCCACCCCAGTCTATTATTAGCTTCCTATTCAGCATTAGCAGCTTTAAATCTACCTATATCTGTATGGTATTCATAAGCTGAGAGCATTAGTGTGAAGGAATATCCCCCTCACTTTCGGCTCCTTTTAGTTTATTTTGTTCGTATCTGTGACGGACCGCTGGCACTCCGACCGAGTACCTCCACCAATCGATGCTCCTAGTGCTTGCCAAGGACTCCAAGCACTCCACCCGACACCATAAGCACTGCAGATCCCCCCTTCCAGCGATGCAGCTGGGCCGGGGTCTCACCGTCCTCCACCCACCCTAGACCCAAGACCAGGATCCAGCTTCCAGTGGGTAGACCTCTCCTACTCCAGAGAGCGTAGCAGGAACAAGCTCTTACAAGAGCTTATACTCAGGGGAGTATTGTGATTATAGCAATCCCCAAGAGTGTAGTTATTCCATCCCCCAAACATGAGCCAAGACTTCATGAAGGGGTCAAGCAGGTCTGTTTAATGTAAGCAAGCATTCTCATTTTATACAATTCCTCAGGCCATAGGTACACCCCCTGGACCTGATGGTACACAGGCACACAAGGGACAAAAACCAATCAAAACAATAAAACAATGTCCCACACTCCCACATACAGAACACAAGCCCTCCCCTCTGCCTGGTATATAATTAAAATAGCTAATACAATAACCTAATTATCCACAGGCAGAAAAACACAAATTTTCCCCAAAGTCTAGAAAACACCCCAAAACAAAATATATCCCCATAAATCCCTGGATAGCCCTGATCTGGGTGAGCAACATATCCAAAAATCAGCCAGATCAGAGCAGGGGTTCAAAAGTTTTGTGGAAATCTCTTTTGACCGACCACACACATGATTTCATGCCCAAAACAGTTCCAGAGAATTTGGCTGTGCGGCCGGTCTATTTCCAATGTTAAGTTCTGTTCAAATAGACGAACGGAAACTGTTCGTGAAAATATCAATGTCAAAGTGCTGTTCGACTTGTCGAACACTGTTCGACTCCAGTTGAAGCGTCGAAGTCTGGAGAAGGTAAAGTTCAGCGGTGTTCTTCCACTTCAAAGTTGTAGAACTGCTCCAATATAATTTAAAGGGGCAGAAACAGTATTTTAAAATCAAATATGCCCAAATAATGCTTTTAAAGGGCAATACATTCCAGGGGTCATAGTCACAGGGCAAGAGGCTGGCAAGCAGGCCTCTGCAAGTACAAGTGGCGAGGTTACATTCGCCACAGTATCTATAACGATTTTGTTTATTTTGTTCGGTTCCGGAACAGAGACCACCCCGGGAACTAATTAGAACATGAAACGTTATGTAACTGTATGAAAACCGCAAAGTAAATTATTAATAGAATGCTCCACTGTGTGGCCACCATTTCGTACATTCGAATGCACGTGGCTTAAACAATGGATGGCGGCCATCTTGTCTCCCAAATGCTGGTAGCGGGACTTGGTCATCGAGAGCCTGGAACTAGTTTTGGCCAGGCACCCCACGAACACCGGTAACCATGGACTCATGGACCCGGCTCGTTCCAGTTCACCTATGCGAACGGCGTTCGGGAGTTTCAGACTAACGAACATGGGGAGCATTCTACACGAACCAGTTTTCCTCTATCATATGTGGTTTTCGTATAAAACCCCACGAACGGAGACCGACTCTTGCCACCATTTCCATGGAACTATTTTGGGCTTACTCCTCGTGGCAGACCAGTTAGAACTTCCCTGCGATGGCGATTCAAAACTATCGAAACAGATCTGGGTGATTTTTGGATATATTGTTCACCCAGATCCAAGCTATCCACTCTTGTTGGGTTTCCCTGTATTTTGGGGGTACTTCTGGGGTGTTTCAAAATTGTGTATTTTTCTGTACTTGGAGATAATTGAGTTTAGTATATTTACTGACTCAATTATCTCCCAGTTACAGAGGAGGAGGTTATGGACTGTATAAATGTGATGCCTGTACTTCCATTAAGGTCAGTCTTTACCCAGCATTAAGCCTTGGCTCATGTATGTGGGTTTATTCTATGCCAGTGATATTTTGCCTGTGGGAATTATATGCGGTTTCACTTGGAAAAGGGGTATCCGTGACAGTGATACCATGGCAGACCGTGATTAGAGTTACATTTCCCAGCATGTTCCAGCTCCCATGAAGGATGGCGGGGGAGGGGCTCACACTTATACCCTGCATTAATAGACACAGAGAACATGCTGCCACCAACTTCAGCCCAATCCCAGACATCGCAAGTCTCCTGGTAGGTCCGGGAGACTCCCGCATATTTAATGCGGCTCCCTGACACCCACACAATATGTGTAATATCCTGGAACTCAATGTAGGTCAGATTGTGTGTTTGAGATCCAGGATATTACATAGTATGGTGTAACGACATGCATAAATACCAAACAAAAATACCACACATACTTTATTTATTTTTATATTTATTTTATATTTTTGTTTATTTATTTGCTTTATTAATTTCACCTGGTTACTATCCATTATAGCCGACCATATCTACGAGAACTTTTTACAGCCTCTCTGTTCTCTATAGGATACTTGGCTGTATATCAGAGAGGAGGTGGGGGGGGGGGGGGACTAGCATTTTGTAAGGGGTGCCCTCGAAGGCACAGTAGATTAGGGAAGCAAGCATCTATATTTACATTTACCCTGCAGGGCTTTCTCCTCGCTCTGTTACTATATCTGTTATTTTTTTGATCTCTCCCCTCCTGGCCAATTGGTTATGCAACAAATGTAACCTTTATCTTTTTAGTTAACATTTTCTCTACACATTGCAACGCATGGTGCAATTACCAAGTCATCACTGAGTTCCAGTGAAAAGTATTGGACATTTATTGAATTATTATTTCAAGTTTTCATTTTATTATATTATTTACACTTAGATTGCTCATCTACTATATTCAATATTTTCTGTAGGACTTTTTCCTATTATAGAAATTAATTGGATTTACTATATTCGCGACTAAGTATCTTAAATGAAATATTTTAAACGCTTTAATGAGAGTTTATCTTCTAAATGGTTAACTCTTGTGTTTCTTTTGTTAAATAGTATGTTTACTTTATATAAATATATACTTTTGTCTGGCAATGTTGTTTTCTGTGATGGCTACTAAACCAACAAGACAAACATACCAAATTCTAAAATTGTTTCACATTGAAGTTTTTTTTTTTACTCCTTGTATTTTGTGACCTGTAACTTTCAAAATAACCTGAAATCCTACACATATGACGTACTCTATAAATCAAGACACATGAATGAATTTCATTTGAATTACTTTTCCTAAGCTGGACATATTATGCACACGTTATAATTGCCAAAACTGTGAAAAAAAATGTTGTTTTCTTCTTTTCCCATCTTTTTTTATAATGAGTATTTAGCTATGTATATGTGACATTAATATAAAGCCATTTTTGTCCTCTAAAAAAACAGTATATAATATGTGTTGGTGCAATAAATAATAGAGATGAAAATTGCGTTTGAACATTAACCACAAAAAAGGCTTGTGTCCTTAAGGGTAAGATGGGCTTTCTAGCGGTGTCCTTATGGGGTTAATCTAATTTAAAATAGCTGTTTTACAGCATTTTCCCCTTTCCAAATTTATTTTTGTTTACTCTTATGTCACTCCTTCTGATTTACATACTGTGATGTCACACCCTGTGATGTCAGGCATATATAATTAATTATGCAAATTAGCATGGCAGGCATTTTTTTCTAAGAAAGGTGGCAACCCTACACACAGAGAGAAGGAATTCCTAATTCCAGGATCAATGGGAACATGCAGAGATTATTGCTGGAGCCCAATCCCTTCCCCCCGGTGTCTCCACACACAGAGAGCTGGAATCCCTAATTCCAGGATCAATGGGAACATGCAGAGATTATTGCTGGAGTCCAATCCCTTCCCCCCAGTGTCTCCACACACAGAGAGAAGGAATTCCTAATTCCAGGATCAATGGGAACATGCAGAGATTATTGCTGGAGCCCAATCCCTTCCCCCCGGTGTCTCCACACACAGAGAGCTGGAATCCCTAATTCCAGGATCAATGGGAACATGCAGAGATTATTGCTGGAGCCCAATCCCTTCCCCCCGGTGTCTCCACACACAGACAGCAGTAATCCCTAATTCCAGGATCAATGGGAACATGCAGAGATTATTGCTGGAGCCCAATCCCTTCCCCCCAGTGTCTCCACACACAGAGAGCAAGAATCCCTAATTCCAGGATCAATGGGAACATGCAGAGATTATTGCTGGAGCCCAATCCCTTCCCCCCGGTGTCTCCACACACAGACAGAAGTAATCCCTAATTCCAGGATCAATGGGAACATGCAGAGATTATTGCTGGAGCCCAATCCCTTCCCCCCCAGTGTCTCCACACACAGAGAGCAGGAATCCCTAATTCCAGGATCAATGGGAACATACAGAGATTATTGCTGGAGCCCAATCCCTTCCCCCCCAGTGTCTCCACACACAGAGAGCAGGAATCCCTAATTCCAGGATCAATGGGAACATGCAGAGATTATTGCTGGAGCCCAATCCCTTCCCCCCGGTGTCTCCACACACAGAGAGCTGGAATCCCTAATTCCAGGATCAATGGGAACATGCAGAGATTATTGCTGGAGCCCAATCCCTTCCCCCCGGTGTCTCCACACACAGACAGCAGTAATCCCTAATTCCAGGATCAATGGGAACATGCAGAGATTATTGCTGGAGCCCAATCCCTTCCCCCCAGTGTCTCCACACACAGAGAGCAAGAATCCCTAAATCCAGGATCAATGGGAACATGCAGAGATTATTGCTGGAGCCCAATCCCTTCCCCCCAGTGTCTCCACACACAGAGAGCAGGAATCCCTTATTCCAGGATCAATGGGAACATGCAGAGATTATTGCTGGAGCCCAATCCCTTCCCCCCAGTGTCTCCACACACAGAGAGCAGGAATCCCTAATTCCAGGATCAATGGGAACATGCAGAGATTATTGCTGGAGCCCAATCCCTTCCCCCCCAGTGTCTCCACACACAGAGAGCAGGAATCCCTAATTCCAGGATCAATGGGAACATGCAGAGATTATTGCTGGAGCCCAATCCCTCCCCCCCAGTGTCTCCACACACAGAGAGCAGGAATCCCTAATTCTAGGATCAATCGGAACATGCAGAGATTATTGCTGGAGCCCAATCCCTTGCCCCCTGGTGTCTCCACACACAGAGAGCTGGAATCCCTAATTCCAGGATCAATGGGAACATGCAGAGATTATTGCTGGAGCCCAATCCCTTCCCACCGGTGTCTCCACACACAGAGAGCAGGAATCCCTAATTCCAGGATCAATGGGAACATGCAGAGATAATTGCTGGAGCCCAATCCCTTCCCCCCGGTGTCTCCACACACAGACAGCAGTAATCCCTAATTCCAGGATCAATGGGAACATGCAGAGATTATTGCTGGAGCCCAATCCCTTCCCCCCAGTGTCTCCACACACAGAGAGCAGGAATCCCTAAATCCAGGATCAATGGGAAGATGCAGAGATTATTGCTGGGGCCCAATCCCTTCCCCCCAGTGTCTCCACACACAGAGAGCAGGAATCCCTAAATCCAGGATCAATGGGAACATGCAGAGATTATTGCTGGAGCCCAATCCCTTCCCCCCCCCCGGTGTCTCCACACACAGAGAGCAGGAATCCCTAATTCCAGGATCAATGGGAACATGCAGAGATTATTGCTGGAGCCCAATCCCTTCCCCCCCGGTGTCTCCACACACAGAGAGCAGGAATCCCTAATTCCAGGATCAATGGGAAGATGCAGAGATTATTGCTGGGGCCCAATCCCTTCCCCCCAGTGTCTCCACACACAGAGAGCAGGAATCCCTAATTCCAGGATCAATGGGAACATGCAGAGATTATTGCTGGAGCCCAATCCCTTCCCCCCAGTGTCTCCACACACAGAGAGCAGGAATCCCTAATTCCAGGATCAATGGGAACATGCAGAGATTATTGCTGGAGCCCAATCCCTTCCCCCCAGTGTCTCCACACACAGAGAGCAGGAATCCCTAATTCCAGGATCAATGGGAACATGCAGAGATTATTTCTGGAGCCCAATCCCTTCCCCCCAGTGTCTCCACACACAGAGAGCTGGAATCCCTAATTCCAGGATCAATGGGAACATGCAGAGATTATTGCTGGAGCCCAATCCCCCCAGTGTCTCCACACACAGAGAGCAGGAATCCCTAATTCCAGGATCAATGGGAACATGCAGAGATTATTGCTGGAGCCCAATCCCTTCCCCCTGGTGTCTCCATACACAGAGAGCAGGAATCCCTAATTCCAGGATCAATGGGAACATGCAGAGATTATTGCTGGAGTCCAATCCCTTCCCCCCAGTGTCTCCAAACACAGAGAGCAGGAATCCCTAATTCCAGGATCAATGGGAACATGCAGAGATTATTGCTGGAGCCCAATCCCTTCCCCCCAGTATCTCCACACACAGAGAGCAGGAATCCCTAATTCCAGGATCAATGGGGACATGCAGAGATTATTGCTGGAGCCCAATCCCTTCCCCCCAGTGTCTCCTCACACAGAGAGCAGGAATCCCTAATTCCAGGATCAATGGGAACATGCAGAGATTATTGCTGGAGCCCAATCCCTTCCCCCCCAGTGTCTCCACACACAGAGAGCAGGAATCCCTAATTCCAGGATCAATGGGAACATGCAGAGATTATTGCTGGAGCCCAATCCCTTCCCCCCAGTGTCTCCACACACAGAGAGCAGGAATCCCTAATTCCAGGATCAATGGGAACATGCCGAGATTATTGCTGGAGCCCAATCCCTTCCCCCCGGTGTCTCCACACACAGAGAGCAGGAATCCCTAATTCCAGGATCAATGGGAACATGCAGAGATTATTGCTGGAGCCCAATCCCTTCCCCCCAATGTCTCCACACACAGAGAGCAGGAATCCCTAATTCCAGGATCAATGGGAACATGCAGAGATTATTGCTGGAGCCCAATCCCTTCCCCCCAGTGTCTCCACACACAGAGAGCAGGAATCCCTAATTCCAGGATCAATGGGAACATACCGAGATTATTGCTGGAGCCCAATCCCTTCCCCCCAGTGTCTCCACACACAGAGAGCTGGAATCCCTAATTCCAGGATCAATGGGAACATGCAGAGATTATTGCTGGAGCCCAATCCCTTCCCCCCGGTGTCTCCACACACAGAGAGCTGGAATCCCTAATTCCAGGATCAATGGGAACATGCAGAGATTATTGCTGGAGCCCAATCCCTTCCCCCCAGTGTCTCCACACACAGAGAGCAGGAATCCCTAATTCCAGGATCAATGGGAACATGCAGAGATTATTGCTGGAGCCCAATCCCTTACCCCCGGTGTCTCCACACACAGACAGCAGTAATCCCTAATTCCAGGATCAATGGGAACATGCAGAGATTATTGCTGGAGCCCAATCCCTTCCCCCCCGGTGTCTCCACACACAGAGAGCAGGAATCCCTAATTCCAGGATCAATGGGAACATACAGAGATTATTGCTGGAGCCCAATCCCTTCCCCCCAGTGTCTCCACACACAGAGAGCAGGAATCCCTTATTCCAGGATCAATGGGAACATGCAGAGATTATTGCTGGAGCCCAATCCCTTCCCCCCAGTGTCTCCACACACAGAGAGCAGGAATCCCTAATTCCAGGATCAATGGGAACATGCAGAGATTATTGCTGGAGCCCAATCCCTTCCCCCCCCAGTGTCTCCACACACAGAGAGCAGGAATCCCTAATTCCAGGATCAATGGGAACATGCAGAGATTATTGCTGGAGCCCAATCCCTCCCCCCCAGTGTCTCCACACACAGAGAGCAGGAATCCCTAATTCTAGGATCAATCGGAACATGCAGAGATTATTGCTGGAGCCCAATCCCTTGCCCCCTGGTGTCTCCACACACAGAGAGCTGGAATCCCTAATTCCAGGATCAATGGGAACATGCAGAGATTATTGCTGGAGCCCAATCCCTTCCCTCCGGTGTCTCCACACACAGAGAGCAGGAATCCCTAATTCCAGGATCAATGGGAACATGCAGAGATAATTGCTGGAGCCCAATCCCTTCCCCCCGGTGTCTCCACACACAGACAGCAGTAATCCCTAATTCCAGGATCAATGGGAACATGCAGAGATTATTGCTGGAGCCCAATCCCTTCCCCCCAGTGTCTCCACACACAGAGAGCAGGAATCCCTAAATCCAGGATCAATGGGAACATGCAGAGATTATTGCTGGAGCCCAATCCCTTCCCCCCCGGTGTCTCCACACACAGAGAGCAGGAATCCCTAATTCCAGGATCAATGGGAAGATGCAGAGATTATTGCTGGGGCCCAATCCCTTCCCCCCAGTGTCTCCACACACAGAGAGCAGGAATCCCTAAATCCAGGATCAATGGGAACATGCAGAGATTATTGCTGGAGCCCAATCCCTTCCCCCCCCCGGTGTCTCCACACACAGAGAGCAGGAATCCCTAATTCCAGGATCAATGGGAACATGCAGAGATTATTGCTGGAGCCCAATCCCTTCCCCCCAGTGTCTCCACACACAGAGAGCAGGAATCCCTAATTCCAGGATCAATGGGAACATGCAGAGATTATTGCTGGAGCCCAATCCCTTCCCCCCAGTGTCTCCACACACAGAGAGCAGGAATCCCTAATTCCAGGATCAATGGGAACATGCAGAGATTATTTCTGGAGCCCAATCCCTTCCCCCCAGTGTCTCCACACACAGAGAGCTGGAATCCCTAATTCCAGGATCAATGGGAACATGCAGAGATTATTGCTGGAGCCCAATCCCTTCCCCCCAGTGTCTCCACACACAGAGAGCAGGAATCCCTAATTCCAGGATCAATGGGAACATGCAGAGATTATTGCTGGAGCCCAATCCCTTCCCCCTGGTGTCTCCATACACAGAGAGCAGGAATCCCTAATTCCAGGATCAATGGGAACATGCAGAGATTATTGCTGGAGTCCAATCCCTTCCCCCCAGTGTCTCCAAACACAGAGAGCAGGAATCCCTAATTCCAGGATCAATGGGAACATGCAGAGATTATTGCTGGAGCCCAATCCCTTCCCCCCAGTATCTCCACACACAGAGAGCAGGAATCCCTAATTCCAGGATCAATGGGAACATGCAGAGATTATTGCTGGAGCCCAATCCCTTCCCCCCAGTGTCTCCTCACACAGAGAGCAGGAATCCCTAATTCCAGGATCAATGGGAACATGCAGAGATTATTGCTGGAGCCCAATCCCTTCCCCCCCAGTGTCTCCACACACAGAGAGCAGGAATCCCTAATTCCAGGATCAATGGGAACATGCAGAGATTATTGCTGGAGCCCAATCCCTTCCCCCCAGTGTCTCCACACACAGAGAGCAGGAATCCCTAATTCCAGGATCAATGGGAACATGCAGAGATTATTGCTGGAGCCCAATCCCTTCCCCCCGGTGTCTCCACACACAGAGAGCAGGAATCCCTAATTCCAGGATCAATGGGAACATGCAGAGATTATTGCTGGAGCCCAATCCCTTCCCCCCAGTGTCTCCACACACAGAGAGCAGGAATCCCTAATTCCAGGATCAATGGGAACATACAGAGATTATTGCTGGATCCCAATCCCTTCCACCCAGTGTCTCCACACACAGAGAGCTGGAATCCCTAATTCCAGGATCAATGGGAACATGCAGAGATTATTGCTGGAGCCCAATCCCTTCCCCCCGGTGTCTCCACACACAGAGAGCTGGAATCCCTAATTCCAGGATCAATGGGAACATGCAGAGATTATTGCTGGAGCCCAATCCCTTCCCCCCAGTGTCTCCACACACAGAGAGCAGGAATCCCTAATTCCAGGATCAATGGGAACATGCAGAGATTATTGCTGGAGCCCAATCCCTTACCCCCAGTGTCTCCACACACAGAGAGCAGGAATCCCTAATTCCAGGATCAATGGGAACATGCAGAGATTATTGCTGGATCCCAATCCCTTCCCCCCAGTGTCTCCACACACAGAGAGCAGGAATCCCTAATTCCAGGATCAATGGGAACATGCAGAGATTATTGCTGGAGCCCAATCCCTTCCCCCCAGTGTCTCCACACACAGAGAGCTGGAATCCCTAATTCCAGGATCAATGGGAACATGCAGAGATTATTGCTGGAGCCCAATCCCTTCCCCCCAGTGTCTCCACACACAGAGAGCAGGAATCCCTAATTCCAGGATCAATGGGAACATGCAGAGATTATTGCTGGAGCCCAATCCCTTCCCCCCAGTGTCTCCACACACAGAGAGCAGGAATCCCTAATTCCAGGATCAATGGGAACATGCAGAGATTATTGCTGGAGCCCAATCCCTTCCCCCCAGTGTCTCCACACACAGAGAGCAGGAATCCCTAATTCCAGGATCAATGGGAACATGCAGAGATTGTTGCTGGAGCCCAATCCCTTCCCCCCAGTGTCTCCACACACAGAGAGCAGGAATCCCTAATTCCAGGATCAATGGGAACATGCAGAGATTATTGCTGGAGCCCAATCCCTTCCCCCCAGTGTCTCCACACACAGAGAGCAGGAATCCCTAATTCCAGGATCAATGGGAACATGCAGAGATTATTGCTGGAGCCCAATCCCTTCCCCCCAGTGTCTCCACACACAGAGAGCAGGAATCCCTAATTCCAGGATCAATGGGAACATGCAGAGATTATTGCTGGAGCCCAATCCCTTCCCCCCAATGTCTCCACACACAGAGAGCAGGAATCCCTAATTCCAGGATCAATGGGAACATGCAGAGATTATTGCTGGAGCCCAATCCCTTCCCCCCAGTGTCTCCACACACAGAGAGCAGGAATCCCTAATTCCAGGATCAATGGGAACATGCAGAGATTATTGCTGGAGCCCAATCCCTTCCCCCCAGTGTCTCCACACACAGAGAGCAGGAATCCCTAATTCCAGAATCAATGGGAACATGCAGAGATTATTGCTGGAGCCCAATCCCTTCCCCCCAGTGTCTCCACACACAGAGAGCAGGAATCCCTAATTCCAGGATCAATGGGAACATGCAGAGATTATTGCTGGAGCCCAATCCCTTCCCCCCAGTGTTTCCACACACAGAGAGCTGGAATCCCTAATTCCAGGATCAATGGGAACATGCAGAGATTATTGCTGGAGCCCAATCCCTTCCCCCCAGTGTCTCCACACACAGAGAGCTGGAATCCCTAATTCCAGGATCAATGGGAACATGCAGAGATTATTGCTGGAGCCCAATCCCTTCCCCCCAATGTCTCCACACACAGAGAGCTGGAATCCCTAATTCCAGGATCAATGGGAACATGCAGAGATTATTGCTGGAGCCCAATCCCTTCCCCCCAGTGTCTCCACACACAGAGAGTAGGAATCCCTAATTCCAGGATCAATGGGAACATGCAGAGATTATTGCTGGAGCCCAATCCCTTCCCCCCAGTGTCTCCACACACAGAGAGCAGGAATCCCTAATTCCAGGATCAATGGGAACTTGCAGAGATTATTGCTGGAGCCCAATCCCTTCCCCCCCAGTGTCCCCACACACAGAGAGCAGGAATCCCTAATTCCAGGATCAATGGGAACATGCAGAGATTATTGCTGGAGCCCAATCCCTTCCCCCCAGTGTCTCCACACACAGAGAGTAGGAATCCCTAATTCCAGGATCAATGGGAACATGCAGAGATTATTGCTGGAGCCCAATTCCTTCCCCCCAGTGTCTCCACACACAGAGAGCAGGAATCCCTAATTCCAGGATCAATGGGAACATGCAGAGATTATTGCTGGAGCCCAATCCCTTCCCCCCAGTGTCTCCACACACAGAGAGCAGGAATCCCTAATTCCAGGATCAATGGGAACATGCAGAGATTATTGCTGGAGCCCAATCCCTTCCCCCCAGTGTCTCCACACACAGAGAGTAGGAATCCCTAATTCCAGGATCAATGGGAACATGCAGAGATTATTGCTGGAGCCCAATCCCTTCCCCCCCAGTGTCCCCACACACAGAGAGCAGGAATCCCTAATTCCAGGATCAATGGGAACATGCAGAGATTATTGCTGGAGCCCAATCCCTTCCCCCCCAGTGTCCCCACACACAGAGAGCAGGAATCCCTAATTCCAGGATCAATGGGAACATGCAGAGATTATTGCTGGAGCCCAATCCCTTCCCCCCAGTGTCTCCACACACAGAGAGCAGGAATCCCTAATTCCAGGATCAATGGGAACATGCAGAGATTATTGCTGGAGCCCAATCCCTTCCCCCCAGTGTCTCCACACACAGAGAGCAGGAATCCCTAATTCCAGGATCAATGGGAACATGCAGAGATTATTGCTGGAGCCCAATCCCTTCCCCCCCAGTGTCTCCACACACAGAGAGCAGGAATCCCTAATTCCAGGATCAATCGGAACATACAGAGATTATTGCTGGAGCCCAATCCCTTCCCCCCAGTGTCTCCACACACAGAGAGCAGGAATCCCTAATTCCAGGATCAATGGGAACATGCAGAGATTATTGCTGGAGCCCAATCCCTTCCCCCCAGTGTCTCCACACACAGAGAGCAGGAATCCCTAATTCCAGGATCAATGGGAACATGCAGAGATTATTGCTGGAGCCCAATCCCTTCCCCCCCAGTGTCTCCACACACAGAGAGCAGGAATCCCTAATTCCAGGATCAATAGGAACATGCAGAGATTATTGCTGGAGCCCAATCCCTTCCCCCGTGTCCCCACACACAGAGAGCAGGAATCCCTAATTCCAGGATCAATGGGAACATGCAGAGATTATTGCTGGAGCCCAATCCCTTCCCCCCAGTGTCTCCACACACAGAGAGCAGGAATCCCTAATTCCAGGATCAATGGGAACATGCAGAGATTATTGCTGGAGCCCAATCCCTTCCCCCCAGTGTCTCCTCACACAGAGAGCAGGAATCCCTAATTCCAGGATCAATGGGAACATGCAGAGATTATTGCTGGAGCCCAATCCCTTCCCCCCAGTGTCTCCACACACAGAGAGCAGGAATCCCTAATTCCAGGATCAATGGGAACATGCAGAGATTATTGCTGGAGCCCAATCCCTTCCCCCCAGTGTCTCCACACACAGAGAGCAGGAATCCCTAATTCCAGGATCAATGGGAACATGCAGAGATTATTGCTGGAGCCCAATCCCTTCCCCCCAGTGTCTCCACACACAGAGAGCAGGAATCCCTAATTCCAGGATCAATGGGAACATGCAGAGATTATTGCTGGAGCCCAATCCCTTCCCCCGTGTCCCCACACACAGAGAGCAGGAATCCCTAATTCCAGGATCAATGGGAACATGCAGAGATTATTGCTGGAGCCCAATCCCTTCCCCCCAGTGTCTCCACACACAGAGAGCAGGAATCCCTAATTCCAGGATCAATGGGAACATGCAGAGATTATTGCTGGAGCCCAATCCCTTCCCCCCAGTGTCTCCACACACAGAGAGCAGGAATCCCTAATTCCAGGATCAATGGGAACATGCAGAGATTGTTGCTGGGGCCCAGGGGGAGCTCTCTATCTGATATAATGTGTATTTTACTCACACTGACCTGCAGCAGTCTGTGTCCTCCCAGCACAACAAGAGAGGGGGGAGCTCTGATATGACAAGTCATGTGACTGCAGCTGTCACATGATCCAGGAAATAGCTGATAAAGTGCTGGGATTCCCTCCTGAGCTCTGAGCTGGCTGGATCCAGAGAGAGGGACAGGGAGGGTCACACAGCACCAGCAGCACATTCAGTGCACTTTGACTCCTTATTATTGGGAGTCCTGGCCCTGGGGGGGGGGGGGGGGTCAGTGTCAGATTATTGAATTCCTGCAATCAGTGTTTATAGCAGCACATGGGGTGAGGGGGTAATTATAGAATAATAGGAATTAATTTAATCTGCCAGGATTCCCATGCTGGATTATATGGGAGATCAGTGAATGTCTCACTATAATGCACTGCAAGCAGTGACAGGGTTAATAAAGCTGGGCCGTGTATTACGCTGGCAAGGATAGTGTCCCACCGTCATGTACTGATCACTAGACCTGGGCATTCGTTTTCAGAAAAAGTTCAATTTGGGCTAATTCATTGGAAGAATGAGCTAGTCACACGATAAATGCAATTCTAACAGTCACGATTTGTTTATTCGTTCCGTCTTGTAAATACATTAAATTGGCACCCTTGTGTGGAATGATCATGTTTAACCCCTTAAGGACCAAACTTCTGGAATAAAAGGGAATCATGACATGTCACACTTGGGGTTAAAGGTACCAAATTAGGGAGCTGATGTGTTTAATAGATAGCTCCCTTATTTAATAACCGTAAATATAGCAACCCCATGTAAGCAGGGCCGGTGCTAGGATTTTTAGTTACACAGGCGAAGATGCATTTTGGCGCCCCCAACCCTCATTAAAAAAAAAAAAATGCATCTTCACCTGTGTGTCTTTCCTCCCAAGCCACAGGCACACAGGCATAATTTTTCAGTCACACAGTCAAAGTCATACAGGTACACTGTCATACAAAGACAGAAATAATCATACAGAGACATACAGACACATACAAGCAGAGATATACATGCATACAGAGACATGCAGGCATATAAAGACATACATGCATACAGAGGCATACCGTCATACAGACACGTACATACAGACAGGCATACAGAAACATACATACAAAGACATTCAGGCACATACATACAGACATACAGGCATAAAGAAACATACATACAGAGACATACAGGCATGCAGACACATACATACATACAGAGGCATACCGTCATACAGACACATACAGAGGCATACCGTCATACAGACACATACATACATACATACAAAGACATACAGGCATACAGAGACACACACATACGTACATACAGAGACATAAAGGCATACAGTTACATACATGCATACAGAGACATATATACAGACATTCAGAGACAAACATACATCCAGTTACATACATGCATACAGAGACATACAGAAACATACGTACAAGACATACAGACACATACATACATACAGAGGCATACCGTCATACAGATACATACATACAGACAGGCTTACAGAAAAATACATACTCACACACACACACTCACAGACACATACTCGAACACACACACACACACTGACAGACACACATACACACACACTCACTGACAGACACACACACACACTGACAGACACACACACACACACACACTGACAGACACACACACACACACACACACACACTGACAGACACACACACTCACTCACACACACACATACTCGAACACACACACACTGACAGACACACACACTCACACTCACATGCACACACACAGACACACAGTAATTAATTATGTAAATTAAATGTAAATTTCCCACCCAGCCTCCCTACCTGGAGTGCTGGCGTGGGTCTCTCATTGGTGGTCCAGTGGGGCTGCTGGGAGGCGTGCGGCTGCAGTTGATTAGGAGGAGGCGGTGAGGGAGCTCTCTGATCTCTCTGACCGGCTCCCTCGCAGGCTGTTTTCTGATGCCGCGGGAGCCGGAATATGACGTCATATTCCGGCTCCCGCGGCATCAGCAAAAGGCGCGCGAGGGAGCCGGTCAGAGAGATCAGAGAGCTCCCTCGCCGCCTCCTCCTAATCAACTGCAGCCGCACGCCTCCCAGCAGCTCCGGGGATCCAGGAGGTGACCAGGCAGGAGGGAGCACTTCCCTCCTGCCGGTCACTGGAATTTTGCGCCCCCAGAGCCGGTGCGCCCTAAGGCGGCCGCCTGTGCCGCCTTATGGACGCGCCGGCCCTGCATGTAAGGTACCAATTAGGGAGCTGTCTACTAAACAGCTGGAAAAAAAATTAAGAAAAGGGCTTTTTATAATTTGGTCTTTTAGCTGTTTAGTAGACAACTCCATCACTTGTTTTCCGATGTACCAAACAGCATTCTAATGTGGTACCCTTAAATCTGGCAATCCCACATGAGTGTACCAATTTTATTTAGGGAGTTATCTACTAAACAGCAGAAAACTCCTAAATTAGGGACTTATCTATTGGATACCCATTGGAAGATTTGCTGGCGATTGCGGCGTTCCATTAAAGGACCACTATAGTGCCAGGAAAACAAACCTGTTTTACTGGCTCTATAGGGTCTTTGGGTCCTTCCCACCCTCTGGTTCCCACTCCCGCTCTAGGGGTAGGAAGGGGTTAAATTCTTACCTTTCTCCAGCTGGGGACTCTCCTCCCTCTTCGGCTGAATGTGCATGTGTGGCAGGAGTCGCGCGCGCATTCAGCCAGTCTCATAGGAAAGCATTCTCAATGCTTTCCTATGGACGCTGGCGTCTTCTCACTGTGAAAATCACAGTGAGAAGCACGGAAGCGCCTCTAGCTGCTGTCAGGGAGACAGTCACTAGAGGCTGGATTAACCCATAGGTAAACATAGCAGTTTCTCTGAAACGGCTTTGTTTACAGCAGGCAGGGTTAATCCTAGCCTGACCTGGCACCCAGACCACTTCATTGAGCTGAAGTGGTCTGGGTGCCTATAGTGGTCCTTTAATACGAATACAAATTCCGAAACAAAAACATTGGACAAATTTCATCCGAAACAAATCGCATAATGTACAAAATCAGTTTTTATCCAAATTAATTTGGACAAACTGAAAATTCCTGCTGTGCACATTTCAGTAGCCATCTTTTGGCCACTCATGCAACTGTGAGAAGAGTAAACGGGAAAAACAAACCACAATAATCATCACCGTTTATTCTGGTGGGTATGGTCAGGGTCGACGCGTCCATAAGGCGGCACAAGCGTCCGCCTTAGGGTGCCAGAGCAGGGCGACGCAAAAATTTGAATCCCCTCCCTCTGGCTGAGGACTCGGATTTTGTAACTCACCTCTCTCCCTGCAGCCAGTGGAGTCGGCTGGCCTCTGCTGATGATGTCAGGAGGAGGGGGCGTGAATTTCGCTGCTCTTCTCTCATGGCCAGTGGGGAGTCTGGGAGAAGAGGAATGTAAGTCACTTTTTTTTTAATCCATTTTTTAAAAGCAGCCCCTGTCCTCGCCCCTTGTGTCCTCACTACAGCCCCTTTATCCCCTGTGCCCCCCATAGCCCCAGCTGTTGTGGTTATGATTACACATTATTGATGAGCCTGAATTTTCTGCTAATCTGTGAGCGCAACTTTGAAATTGGGGTTTATTACGACTAACGTTATTACCCTATGGGTTTTATAGGTATATCGTGTTATTACCCTATGAGTTTTATAGGTATATCGTGTTATTACCCTATGGGTTTTATAGGTATATCGTGTTATTACCCTATGAGTTTTATAGGTATATCTTGTTATTACCCTATGAGTTTTATAGGTATATCGTGTTATTACCCTATGAGTTTTATAGGTATATCGTGTTATTACCCTATGAGTTTTATAGGTATATCGTGTTATTACCCTATGAGTTTTATAGGTATATCGTGTTATTACCCTATGAGTTTTATAGGTATATCGTGTTATTACCCTATGAGTTTTATAGGTATATCGTGTTATTACCCTATGAGTTTTATAGGTATATCGTGTTATTACCCTATGAGTTTTATAGGTATATCGTGTTATTACCCTATGAGTTTTATAGGTATATCGTGTTATTACCCTATGAGTTTTATAGGTATATCTTGTTATTACCCTATGAGTTTTATAGGTATATCGTGTTATTACCCTATGAGTTTTATAGGTATATCGTGTTATTACCCTATGAGTTTTATAGGTATATCGTGTTATTACCCTATGAGTTTTATAGGTATATCGTGTTATTACCCTATGAGTTTTATAGGTATATCTTGTTATTACCCTATGAGTTTTATAGGTATATCGTGTTATTACCCTATGGGTTTTATAGGTATATCTTGTTATTACCCTATGAGTTTTATAGGTATATCGTGTTATTACCCTATGAGTTTTATAGGTATATCTTGTTATTACCCTATGAGTTTTATAGGTATATCGTGTTATTACCCTATGAGTTTTATAGGTATATCGTGTTATTACCCTATGAGTTTTATAGGTATATCGTGTTATTACCCTATGAGTTTTATAGGTATATCGTGTTATTACCCTATGAGTTTTATAGGTATATCGTGTTATTACCCTATGAGTTTTATAGGTATATCGTGTTATTACCCTATGAGTTTTATAGGTATATCGTGTTATTACCCTATGAGTTTTATAGGTATATTGTGTTATTACCCTATGAGTTTTATAGGTATATCGTGTTATTACCCTATGAGTTTTATAGGTATATCGTGTTATTACCCTATGAGTTTTATAGGTATATCGTGTTATTACCCTATGAGTTTTATAGGTATATCGTGTTATTACCCTATGAGTTTTATAGGTATATCGTGTTATTACCCTATGAGTTTTATAGGTATATCGTGTTATTACCCTATGAGTTTTATAGGTATATCGTGTTATTACCCTATGAGTTTTATAGGTATATCGTGTTATTACCCTATGAGTTTTATAGGTATATCTTGTTATTACCCTATGAGTTTTATAGGTATATCGTGTTATTACCCTATGAGTTTTATAGGTATATCGTGTTATTACCCTATGAGTTTTATAGGTATATCGTGTTATTACCCTATGAGTTTTATAGGTATATCGTGTTATTACCCTATGAGTTTTATAGGTATATCTTGTTATTACCCTATGAGTTTTATAGGTATATCGTGTTATTACCCTATGAGTTTTATAGGTATATCTTGTTATTACCCTATGAGTTTTATAGGTATATTGTGTTATTACCCTATGAGTTTTATAGGTATATCGTGTTATTACCCTATGAGTTTTATAGGTATATCGTGTTATTACCCTATGAGTTTTATAGGTATATCGTGTTATTACCCTATGAGTTTTATAGGTATATCGTGTTATTACCCTATGAGTTTTATAGGTATATCTTGTTATTACCCTATGAGTTTTATAGGTATATTGTGTTATTACCCTATGAGTTTTATAGGTATATCGTGTTATTACCCTATGAGTTTTATAGGTATATCTTGTTATTACCCTATGAGTTTTATAGGTATATCTTGTTATTACCCTATGAGTTTTATAGGTATATCGTGTTATTACCCTATGAGTTTTATAGGTATATCTTGTTATTACCCTATGAGTTTTATAGGTATATCGTGTTATTACCCTATGAGTTTTATAGGTATATCTTGTTATTACCCTATGAGTTTTATAGGTATATTGTGTTATTACCCTATGAGTTTTATAGGTATATCGTGTTATTACCCTATGAGTTTTATAGGTATATCTTGTTATTACCCTATGAGTTTTATAGGTATATCGTGTTATTACCCTATGAGTTTTATAGGTATATCGTGTTATTACCCTATGAGTTTTATAGGTATATCGTGTTATTACCCTATGAGTTTTATAGGTATATTGTGTTATTACCCTATGAGTTTTATAGGTATATCGTGTTATTACCCTATGAGTTTTATAGGTATATCTTGTTATTACCCTATGAGTTTTATAGGTATATCGTGTTATTACCCTATGGGTTTTATAGGTATATCTTGTTATTACCCTATGAGTTTTATAGGTATATCTTGTTATTACCCTATGAGTTTTATAGGTATATTGTGTTATTACCCTATGAGTTTTATAGGTATATCTTGTTATTACCCTATGAGTTTTATAGGTATATCGTGTTATTACCCTATGAGTTTTATAGGTATATCGTGTTATTACCCTATGAGTTTTATAGGTATATCGTGTTATTACCCTATGAGTTTTATAGGTATATTGTGTTATTACCCTATGAGTTTTATAGGTATATCGTGTTATTACCCTATGAGTTTTATAGGTATATCTTGTTATTACCCTATGAGTTTTATAGGTATATCGTGTTATTACCCTATGGGTTTTATAGGTATATCGTGTTATTACCCTATGAGTTTTATAGGTATATCTTGTTATTACCCTATGAGTTTTATAGGTATATTGTGTTATTACCCTATGAGTTTTATAGGTATATCTTGTTATTACCCTATGAGTTTTATAGGTATATCTTGTTATTACCCTATGAGTTTTATAGGTATATCTTGTTATTACCCTATGAGTTTTATAGGTATATCGTGTTATTACCCTATGAGTTTTATAGGTATATCTTGTTATTACCCTATGAGTTTTATAGGTATATCGTGTTATTACCCTATGAGTTTTATAGGTATATCGTGTTATTACCCTATGAGTTTTATAGGTATATCTTGTTATTACCCTATGAGTTTTATAGGTATATCTTGTTATTACCCTATGAGTTTTATAGGTATATCTTGTTATTACCCTATGAGTTTTATAGGTATATCTTGTTATTACCCTATGAGTTTTATAGGTATATCGTGTTATTACCCTATGGGTTTTATAGGTATATCGTGTTATTACCCTATGAGTTTTATAGGTATATCTTGTTATTACCCTATGAGTTTTATAGGTATATCTTGTTTTTTTCTATATATATTGGGGGTCGAGAGGAATTATTTTGTTATAACTAAAACTCAAAAAGGGTACTTACTGTATACACACTGCACTTGGGTGGTTTATAATCCCACAACTAGGTGCATCCTAGCAGGGCAGGACTGGGGAACGTATTTGGCCCCAGCATTTCTGAATCACTGCGACCCAATGGGAAGGACATATAGGGGACAAGCACCCCCCCTCTTAAAGTAAGCATGTTAGCTCAATGTTCTTCCAGTTCAGCCCATGTGCAGAGCCCTGCAGAAAAGATCTCACATGAGAAAAAGTCCCTTTATTTACTCAGCGCAAGCAAATTAAATGACATGCTTGCTCTGTGTGTGCTTGTGACTTGTCTCTGGTGTCTCCATAAGTGGGATATCAGAGGACAAAAGGGCCAGGAAAGCGTATTGTGGACTTAACATGTCCACATCTGGACGTGGCCGGTGAGCTTACACCTTAATGGCCATTGGAGTGATACTAAAAAAAAAACTCCTTTTTTTTTTGTGCATAGGGAATTGGGATACCGCAGAAGTAAACTTTTTCTTTGGGTTTTATTGTATTGAGGTTGCGGTGTACTATAGTCATTACTGCTGCTCAGGAGTGGTGGGAGTTTGAGCACAGGGCTTAATTTTGTATGTTCATGCGTGTGTTTGGAAGCTGCTTGTGGGAATGCGTGTGTGTATATTATATTTTTGTAGTGCAAAAGGTGGGTACGTACAGGCCTGAGGTACCCCGACGGCAATCCTCTGGCTTCTCAGTTTGCTTAACAATCAGGGTAGTAGATGTAACATGCACTATTTTATATTTATAAGAAACATGCTTGAAGATGCTTAGACTTAACATGATTAGTTCAGGTAAGACATAAATAACATGGAGGAACTGCTTAGTTAATAATGAATTGCTGAGTTACATGCTAGATATAATTCAATTTTTCGTTTTGCGGCTCTCAGTCGATGTGGCTGGCACTTGCGGGGCGTATCCCCTGTTTCTCCTGGCCCGGGAGGGCCCGTATTGTGGGAAATTGTAACGTGGGACTGCTCTGTGCCCTGAAGTGGGCTCCCTGGTTCCCTCACGCCAATGACTCTGTCCTGTGCGGGAAGTGTGGAATGAGGTGTCGCTGATTGTAAGCGCTGTGTCCATTTCGCCCAGAATCGGTCAAAGAGTTCAGCTATGCGGTCTCTAGCAGGAACATTGGGACCTGGGGTGTGGTAGTGTCGTTGCGAGTTTTGTGCGGCTGAGTCATTAGGCACTGCCATCATGGGGGTCTCCGCCACCATGTTGCTTGGGGGGACTGCTGGTATGTTCGTTTGGTGTAGCGTGCGGGGTTTCCCTTCTGGCGGAGACCAGGATGTCCCCCACCGGTCCATGGGGGGGAAGTGTTTCTTGTTTGCATGTGGGCCGCAGAGCCGGGCAGAAGGCGTTTGTCCCTCCCCCTCACCTCCTCCGTTAGGCCCAAGTCGGCTATTGCGGTTCCCGGGCAGACCGGGTGTCGATTTTGGTGTCACAGATGTTTCCTGTTTCCAGCGAGCTTTGTTTCGGGTAGGTCGCGTCGTTGTTCCCCGAGTTAGGGGCATTTCTGAGCCCTGGTTGCTGGAGCTCATGTTTTGTGCGACTTGCCTACTCGCTTGCTCGGCTCGTCCCCCTGCAGCCTATATTTTATATAATATATGCTAACTAGCTTATATTTTTAACGGAGTTGAAATTATACTACCCTCCTAGAAAATCTGTTAATATAAAAAGAATATAACAGAAGGACAACAGGTAAATTATTTTTAAATAATTAAAAATAATATATATGTAAGATAAATCAGGGCAAAATAAAATTGTAAATATACAGGATCTCCTACTAACTATATAACATTATGGCTAAGATATCTGTATGGTTAGTCCTGCTAAGTTCTATGCTTTAAGACGTTATAGAGGTAAATAAGGGAACCAGCTGCGGTTACGAAGGGATGTAATGTTTATAGGGGATCTAGTGTGAAGGAGTTTAATGAATGTGTGAGGGGTGCAGTCTATGTAAAGAGTTCAATGTGTGTTTGAGGGGTGTCGTGTGTGTGAAGGGTGCAGTGTGTGAAGTTGCTAAGGTATATGTGAGGGGTTCAATGTATTTGAGTGGTTCAACATGTGTGTGAGGGGTGCAGTGTGTGAGGCTGCTAGGGTGTATGTGAGGGATTAAATGTGTGTGTAAGGGGTGCAAAGTGCATGTGAGGTGTGCAGTGTATGTGAGTGGTTTAAAATGTGTCTGAGGGGTGCAATGTTTGTGTGTGAGGAATATGACGAGTGTGAGTGTGTATGGGGTGCAAAGTGTGTGTGAGGGGTGCATTGTATGTGGGTGGTTCAATGTGTGTGCAAGGGGTTCAATGTGTATTTGAGGGGTGCATTGTATGTGAGTGGTTCAATGTGTATGTCAGGGGTTCAACGTGTGTATGAGAGAAACATAGAAACATAGAATGTGACGGCAGATAAGAACCATTCGGCCCATCTAGTCTGCCCAGTTTTCTAAATACTTTCATTAGTCCCTGGCCTTATCTTATAGTTAGGATTGCCTTATGCCTATCCCACGCATGCTTAAACACCTTTACTGTGTTAACCTCTACCACTTCAGCTGGAAGGCTATTCCATGCATCCACTACCCTCTCAGTAAAGTAATACTTCCTGATATTATTTTTAAACCTTTACCCCTCTAATTTAAGACTATGTCCTCTTGTTGTGGTAGTTTTTCTTCTTTTAAATATAGTCTCCTCCTTTACTGTGTTGATTCCCTTTATGTATTTAAATGTTTCTATCATATCCCCCCTGTCTCGTCTTTCCTCCAAGCTATACATGTTAAGATCCTTTAACCTTTCCTGGTAAGTTTTATCCTGCAATCCATGAACCAGGTTAGTAGCCCTTCTCTGAACTCTCTCTAAGGTATCAATACCCTTCTGAAGATATGGTCTCCAGTACTGCGTACAATACTCCAAGTGAGGTCTCACCAGTGTTCTGTACAATGGCATGAGCACTTCCCTCTTTCTACTGCTAATACCTCTCCCTATACAACCAAGCATTCTGCTAGCATTTCCTGCTGCTCTATTACATTGTCTGCCTACCTTTAAGTCATCAGAAATAATCACCCCTAAATCCCTTTCCTCGGATGTTGAGGTTAGGACTCTATCAAATATTCTGTACTCTGCCCTTGGGTTTTTACGTCCAAGATGCATTATCTTGCACTTATCCACATTAAATGTCAGTTGCCACAACTCTGACCATTTTTCTAGTTTACCTAAATAATTTGCCATTTGGTTTATCCCTCCTGGAACATCAACCCTGTTACATATCTTAGTATCATCCGCAAAAAGGTGCAATGTGTGTATGTGGGTGGGGAATGGGAACAAAGCAAATATGTCTTTTTTTAGTAAAATAAAACAAATAAATATTATATTCCTCCTCCCTTCTTACCTTTGGCATGGGAGGGGGCATTGCAAACCCTGGTGGTCCGGTGATAAGTAATCTCTAGTCTGCAGATACTAGGGCTAGAGTTCATTCTCATCAGATTCGACAACGTTTGAGTGTTGCCGTGGTAACCACAGCGATGCTCTGACCTCACAAGAAGAATGATCCTGGCGGAGCTGTGGGTTAGAGCCCCCGTGCCCTTACCCTTGCCAGATGTAAGTGCCAGTGGATCTGTGAGGGATATCTTTGATCTTGCCACAGGCCTTTATGGCACACATTAGGGCAGGTGCTTGGAAAGTACTGGCCTTCTGATCGCCCCATGGCCATCAGGGGGCCAGCACCCCAGCAGTCACAACTCTTAATACTTCACTGCCATATGCTCAATGCTCAAGCGCTTCAGACTGGGTTTTTTGCCTTCTTTTGGATCAACAGCAAAAACATAATGTGAGGAAGGCTGAACTTGATGGACGCGTCTCTTTTCAGCTATGTAACTATGTAATACCAAACTAGCAATTACAGGGTTAATGCTCCAATTTTGGATCAAAAGGGAACATTTACAATCTTTACTAACAGCTGCTGCATATTGAGACATTGCCATGCAGACTAGAGAAAAGCCAGACACAGAGGAGAAAATGTATTAAAGCATCACAGTTTGGCGTCTGGTTTTTTTTTTTGCTCCATTTATTAAAGGCATTTTCCACTATCAAAAGAACTTCATCTCAGTGAAGTTGTTTTGGGCCCTGGAGCCCCTGGTCACTGCCTTACCTTAAATGCATATTCCAAGCACCATGTTATTCATTCAGCCCACCCTCCTAAATTACTACCCTGGCAGCCAGAATCAAACTGAGGGGGGACAATTGGAAAAGAGGTAAGTTTCATGATTTCATTTTTTATGTTTTAAGGTTTCTTATAAGGACATTTTGCCTTTGATGGAGCTCTCAGGACAACGATTCCTTATCAAACTTCTTTATCTTACCTTCGCAAAAGGTTTAACACCTGCAGGTAAGATGGTGTATGCACAAGAAGCCATTTTGAAGGTTGAAGAGTCCTTTTAAATCTATTGGGTTTTTCTTCTGCGTTTTTATAAAAAAATAAAAAAAATAATGAACACCAATGTTGTATCAATGCAACAAATTTATTAAATCTTCATGTCACTTTTTATCACCAGGAAAGTGTTCTGTTTGACTTCTTCTTTTTTCTGAAATTGATATTTCTGTGAGAAATAGTGAATTTGAGCAATGATAAGTAAACACTTTTTAGACCATTTTTTAATAAATAAGAACAGATTAGAGACTAAAAATAAAACATGCTTTTCTCCCATTGTAGTTAAATTTGCTATTTTGGGAGCAGATAGGACAGAATCAATCACTATAATCGTACAGATGCTGTTTATATTTTATTCAATGTATAACTTTCTATACCTATTGTGGTGGTCACCCCGAGAAAGGAGGGGTATCCACCGCCAGAGACGTCCTGTTCCCTTAGTGTGGGTAGCACTGCAGTATTCCAAGTCGATCTCCAAGCAGGCAATAGAGCCAGTATAACTGTACAGCTCTTATTAGAGCTAGTGGTTATAGCAGGTATAGCTGTTCCCTACAATCACGAGATGAGGCTGCGTGTTGTGGTGAACTGATTTTAATGGGACCACACTTGGACTTTTATGACAATCCCCATGCAAGGGGTACTCCCACCTGGACCTGATGGAAGACTGTATTACAAAGTCACATACACATACATATCAAACAATCCCCTACCCTCTGCCTGGGAGATAATTGAGTCAAGTACTGTATTAACTCAATTATCTCCAAGCGAAAAATAACACAATTTACAGGCAACCTGAAAGTACCCTAAAAAACCCACATAAACCCCACAAAAAGTATATTGCATGATCGTCCCGATCAGGTTAGCAACATATGCAAAAATCACCCAGATCGGTTCAGGGGTTCAGGATTTTCAAGTCTTATTTCTGACCGACCGCACACGAGGCTCTTGCCCAAAATAGTTCCATAGATTCAGATTGTGGGGTCGTTCTCTTTCGGGGGGTTCAAACACAACAAAATACCAAAAGTAGCAGTTTGTGGGAAAACTAGTCGTGTGCCCCTCGTTCGGGAATCTGGTTTCACCGAACGCTGCTTTCTTCGAATAGGAACGAACATAGGTGAGAGTGGAAGTCTCAGCAGTGTTCGGGTCGTTGAGTGTCCGATAATAGTTCCATACACTCGGCGACCAAACACCACTGGAAGTGTTCTCCAAAACAAGATGGCCGCCGCCTTGTGTTCATCTATACGAACGGCGGCCACCCAGCCGACCACTTAGAATGTTCAAGTGTTTGCAGGTTAGAGTGTTAGTGAGGTCAAGAGGGTCAACTAGCGGCACACGACTGTTCTGGGTGGTTTGGTACTTTGTTCAGTATACAAACCAGATGGAGAAATCTGTTCGGTTAGATTCGTAGTCCGATCTAGTCAAAGCAAAATTATCCTCCAGGAACAGGGAGATCAGTTACACCTATTTTTAAAGAAACACTCCATGCACCATAGCCACTACAGTGCAGTTTAGTTGTCATGTTGCCAGGAGTAACCTGGCATCCTTTCAAGGTAAGTATTCAAACTATTTGCAAACAGTTTGACCATTTACCCCTGGGCAATGGTTACAATCTCTCCTGGAGCGGATGATCCTGCCACAAGTTTCTATTAGCTCCACATAGCTAATCCCTGCCATCCAGACTCATTGACCGAGTGTAGCTGCTGAACACTCTCAGTCTATAGCTCAGTGATGCAGCTTCTGACAGCAGAGGAGGGCTGTAGTGGTTATTGTGCCAGGTTTGTCCCAGCACCCCCTCATTGCAAGCTGTCAAACTATTATAGAACGATTTTACTTCTTACCAGGAGTCTGCCATGTGCCTCTCCCTGCCTCCACTACAACTACAGGAGAGCTCTCTGTCTGAGCTAATCCCAGTGATGCAAGGCTATCATTCAGGATCCCTATCAATTAAAACATATATTTTTTTTATTTTTTTTTAATTCTTTATTTTTGATGTGCACAAAAAAATTGACAAACAGCCTTGATACGCCACAACAGCGGTGACAAGGTATATATCACATCATTATTACAGCATCGCAGGTTGTGACAATTATTAGTCAGGCACATTTTAATTTTAGTAGCGCTAACACGTAGAGGCATCTATCAATCATACAAGACTGCTGTGTTTTACTGGTGAATACATGCTATATTATCTATCATGTCATTTATGTGGCAACGCAGGTTCTAAATATGTCTGAGTTAAACGTACTGACATTGTGAAAGTATAGCTTGGTTAAAGACACGCTTAATAAGGACGTTTCTACAGCTATGTCTATGAGTTGTCCAGGTTGAGGATAAATTTGTGTGCAAAACAAGAGATCTAGCTATGTAGTGGCTTGTATTATTGTTTGGGTTACTTGTGAGCTCTCCGTAAGTCAAGGGAGTCTTTTGTTTGTAGCATAGATGCTGTATGGATGCTGTGTAGCTGGGTGACATTGTAATGGGTCTATGTGTTGTGTGTCAACCCATTGTGTGTGCGCTATAGTGCTGGGTGCTCTGGTGAGTGGAAGAGTGCGGGCAGTAATTGTATATTTCCCTTTCGTTTCCCTTTGGGGGGGTATTTTACTGATTATACGAGTACGGCATATCAAGTTGCGGATGAGCTAAGCGTCCTATTGTTATGGCCTTCGGTTGTCAGGTCCCCTGGTTGTCGCTGAGAGGTGTGGTGTGTGAAACCGATGTTGTGTGCCATATAAAACAATGTAAACGGTAGTAACAATTAAACTATTATATCAAGGCCCGTCGTGGCCCAATGCAAAAGTCCACATGTATAATATGACATTTCAGCCGGTAGAGTCTCCTTTAGGTGGAACTAAGCCGGACCCTGGTAATAGCTTGTTTATTTCTAGCCCAAGTAACCCCTTGGCCAGAGATACGAGGGAGGGTGGGGGACAACGTTGTGGACGGTTATCCCGTCCGAGGGTAAGTAGCAAGCATTGATATGTGTGAGTGGGAGTGGGAGTCTAGTCACCTTCTGTGGAATGGGTATCCAGAGTGCATAGGTCCTGTATCTGGCCTGCGACAAGCAACCCTTTGGGGAGTCAGGCCCTGGCAGTGTCCTGTGTACCCTGGGCGGTCTGTCTGGGTATAAACTCTGCCGAAGCTCCTGGTTGCGATGGTTTCAGAGCGTCTGTGTTGAGGGAGTGATGGGGGATTCCCAGTCGTTGCCGGGTCATTGTGTCATCTAGGAGGTCTCATATGTTATGAGTTGTATTCCCTTGGAGGATTGAAAGGGTACGAGACGGGCACCATCGATAGGTGAGTTTGTTCTGCTGTAAAAGGGTGGTGATCGGGCCCATTTCCCGGCGCCATGCCAGAGTGCTGCCGCTCAGGTCTGCGTAAAATGTCAGTATCATACCTTCAAAGGCGTAAGGTGAGTTGCCGCGCAGCGCGTTTAGGAAGCCTGCCTTGTCTTTACGTCTGACAAATTTTATAATCAGGTCCCTCGTGGCTGAGGTTGGTGCCTTGGCTGATTTAGGTACCCTGAATATACTTTCCGTTTCTATCGCTCTGGACAGTTTGGGTGTGAGTAGGGCTGAAGGTAACCTCCTCACCACATGTGGGAGCTCCTCATCGGGTATGTTGTCAGGGACCCCTCTAACCTTTACATTGTTCCTGCGGCGGGAATCTTCGAGGGTGGCAAATCGGCACTCATAAGAACAGGTTAGTATTTGCAGGTCTTTAACCTCTTGTTGGAGGGTAGTGAGCTGCTGCTTACAGGAGAGCGAAGTTGTTTCCAGCGCCCCTATTCTGCCCATCAGGCCTTTAAGGTCTTGTCGGATTGTGGCTATATCTGCCTGTAAATTCTTTTGTAGCTCCGCCAGTAGTTCTTTCATGAGTTTGGCTGTCACCGGAGCCGTGTCCTGCACCGTGGCCGGGGTCTGCGGCGGAGGTGGCACCTTAGCCGGTACGTATCCCTCCTCTGTTCCGTAGAAGAAATCGTCTGAGAGGTCCGAGCAGTCCCCAGTAATGGACGCCATTTTGGGCCCTTGTGCGCCATGAGCCTGCCGCCATAAATCTCCGATGTTCATGGGAAATCTTCCCTTTATCTGCCAAACAAAAAATCTGTGTTAGTGATGTGATTGGAGGAGAAGGGGTCCAGACTTCAGCCTGCAGATAGCTGTCCTTGTTCCTGGGGGAGCAGGAGAGCCATGCACTGTGAGCACAGCCTGCTGCCTGCTTCCTGTTCCCTCCAGAGTGCTTCCTGTGTTCAGAGGCAGGTACCAGGTCACATTCCAGCTTCCCCTGCCTGCAGCAAGCAGTGTTCTCTGCTCGGGAGCTGGGGATTCAGCAAATCCCTCTCCTTGAGCAGATGATCGGCAGCAACAGGGAGGCAGAGGGAGCACAGGATATGGCTGTGCTAGGGGGTGGCTAAAAAAAAAATCACATCACTAACACAGATTTTTTGTTTGGCGGATAAAGGGAAGATTTCTGTTTTAAGTCTGTATGACTATAAACATTGTCCAAGGATTTCGTTTTTGCATCTACATCCCTGTCTGGTATTTATGAGAAATACGTCCAGGAGGAAAGTGGAAGATTTGCATTGAACCTTTCATCACCATTCCAGCTATTTGGTCTCCTACAAAGATGCCTATAGTCAGAGCCATTTATAAAGGCTCAGAAATATGTGAGTGGGATATTTTCTTCTCCATTGATTTTATCTTTACATACAGGCTATACTAAGTCTTGTGTTTTATATTTTTAGGTCATACAGATACATGGTAATATTGCATGTTTTATTATCCACATCTGGTTTATGTACCACCATTGTGCTCTCACCATATTGTTTATTATATTCTGTTGATTTTAATAGTGTGATTTGGAGTGACACACACTTGGTGATTTTGAGCATTTTTCCAATTATTTCTTCTCCCCTTTTTTCTATTTGCTACCTTAATATTCATGGAGAAGCATTGTGGATGAGAAGTGCATGCTTCTCACAGGAAAGCATTGAAACCCGTGCTTCCCAATAGTCAACATTTGATGACATTCTACACTGAACTTCACATAACGGACTCAAACTGAGTTGTTGCCGTGAAAGCACCCTCAATTGCAGGGGTAGGCAACCGTTGGCACTCCAGATGTTGGTGACTACATTTCCCATGAAACTTTGTCAGCATTATGCATTAAGAGCATTTGAGATATGTAGTTCACAGCATCTGGAGTGACGAACGGTGCCTACTCCTGCTCTAGTGGCTATCCATACACATACTAACTGCTAGTTAAGTATTCTCACCCAACTACTTCTTTGTTCACCTAAAGAATCATGCACAAATACCCAGAATGCAACATGAAGCGGCTCCGTGAAGGTGGCAGTGAAGGTGTGTAAGTGTCTGATTGGCTCACACAGCTCATAGAAGGACAGCCGCCCGGATTTATAATTAAGATGAATTCTAATTTTCTGACAGGAAGGTTTAAAATGTAAATGGATTTCTTTACTGTCATGTCTCACGGAATACTGGTGATTATCTACCCTCTCCAAACCCCAGGACTTGTTGTTGTCTCCAATCGCAGACTGTAGATGTTTGTTCCGATCTATACTGGGATAAGTCATTCCTACCAACCATCTTCCTGATTCACTGCCCTCCACTTCCCAGCAATGCTGCCCTGAGGAAAAGCTCTGGGAGCTTAAAACTTGTGGAAAATAAAATCTCTCTGGCAGATACGGGCGATTTGACCTAGTTGCAGCCCAAGATACAGTTTTCAAGTCACATGAAATATCTACATTGTTGCTAGCTGTATTTATGTCCAATATGATATCAGAAGCTGTGCTTACATCAGGTAAACTTTCAGAAGTTGTGTTTACATCAAGTAACTTGTGTGATACAGGTTTGACATCCAGAGACATGTCTGAATCCACTTTTACATCTACAGATTTGTCTGTAGCATCCAGTACATTGTATCTTCTTTTTACTCCAGCTACTATATCAGCTAAGCCTGTGTTTAAGGTCTCTAAGATCAGATCCATGTCCATATCCCTTTCAGAATGTATATCATTTTCCTTATCTTCCTCCTCCACAGTATCACAATAGTCAGCGCTGTCTGATTCCCGTCCTTGTAAGACTGTTAATGGGTCCGTCATGTTACACAGCTCCTCAACTTGACCCATCTTCCTGGACAGCTTCTCCTTCTTTATTTCCAGCTGCCGGATTCGATCTGAGACTCGGAGTGAAACCTGCTCTTTCTGCTGTGAGATCACACCCAGGATGCTCATGTTCAGAGCTTCCAGCTGTTCCTTGATGTCCCTGATCGTGATAGAGACTTTCTTGGTGACAACAGCTGATTTTTCCTCAAGGTCTCTTCTGAGCTCCTGCAGACTTTGAATGCTTTTCCCAGCCTCCTCTCTTTTCGAAGTCAGTCTCTCCAAAATATTTCTCATCTCTTGCCTCTTTTTGTCAGAGGCTTCAGTAAGAGTCTCCACCATGTGACCTCTGTGCTCTCCTATCAAGCCACAGGATGCACAGATACAGACAGCATCTTCAGAACAGTAATATTTCAAAATTTCTTTGTGGGTAAAACATTTTCTATTCCTTATAGAAGAAATGGGTTCAGTTAGAACATGTTCTGCTGACTGGCTGTGGCCCTTAAGGTGGGATTCACACAGAGAAGCTTCACAATGCAGACATGTTTTAACAGCAGGAAAGTCAGCACAGTAAGTACAGGAAATTCCAGCCTTTCTCATAGTTTCTTCATTAGATGAGAAATGCTTGGCTATGTTGCACAGTCTCAGATTTCTTTTAAGCTCAGGACAATTTCCAAACCTTTCTCTACACTCTGGGCATGTATACATGCCAGGTCCCTCCTGTGTGTCCAGCATATTCCCAATGCAGATACGACAGAAGCTGTGTCCACATGTCAGGGTTACAGGATCTGTATAGATGTTCAGGCAGATGGAGCAGGTCAGCTCGTCTCTCAGATCAGCAGACGCCATTTCTGGAAGGAGGAATAAAATATCAATCAACCAACTCTTCTCCTTAAAAGCACATAGGCTCATGTGGAACATGTAGTGCTTACTGGCATTGTCAATCCATCCTGCCTTAGCCATACCTCAAGTGGTGGCTGGGCAGTGGACAGGAAGGAAACCTCGATCAGTGTTTAACTGCACAGAAATGGTTTTTAACAGTGAATGAAGAGACAGAGCCACAGGACTCCAAACATGATAAACAATTGGTTCTAGTGCCTAGAGTTTCCCACTAACTATTTAGGTTCCTAACGAAAGCTTCATTTATAATTGGCCATTCTTTGCAACAAGATTGGCTCTGCTTTGGAACATTGCCCCAAGCCGGGCGATCCTTCCATAGGACACACTGGCTTCATTGCCAGTGCATTGGTGTTTGAATTAAATGACATCTGTCACTATGTTTCAATTTTCTTTTAGTATGTGCTATATATTTGCTTGCTAGAAGTGTAACAACAGCAACTACATGAGCTGTAGTTGATATGACAGAGAGCAGAACTGGCTGAAGGACAGTTCTCCTGCTCGCTGTATTTGATTTGTCTTCCTCTATGTTGAGAAGTGATTAATAGGAGAGTGAAGGGGTACCCCACGTTTCATTCTCTTCTCTTAAAGGGACACTATAGTCACCCAGACCACTTCAGCTCAATGAAGTGGTCTGGGTGCCAGGTCCCCCAGTTTTTAACCCTTCACATGTAAACATAGCAGTTTCAGAGAAACTGCTATGTTTACATAACAGGGTTAATCCAACCTCTAGTGGCTGTCTTCCTGACAGCCGCTAGAGGCGCTTCTGCGACGCTACATGCGAAAATCGCATCCAGCGTGCAGAACGTCCATAGGAAAGCAGTGAGAAATGCTTTCCTATGGACTGTTTGAATGCACGCGGCACTTGACGCACATGCGCATTCGGCTCCACTCGGGAGCTTACGTCGGCGGGGGAAGAGAGGTCACCAGTGCCGAGGGAGCCCAGCGCTGGATTAAGGTAAGTGGCTAAAGGGGTTTTAACCCCTTCAGCCTTGTGGCAGGGGGGCCCTGAAAGTGAGGGGTCCTAATGACCTAATGATGGTGCCAGGAACACAAGTTTGTTTTTTCTGGCACTATAGTGGTCCTTTAAGCTGTTACTTATAACAGTCAGTCAGAGTGCACCACAGCTGACACGAGCCAAGTATATAAAAGTCTGTACTTACACATTAGATGGAACGGGACAGATCCCTCGCTTGTGCAACAGTCACATTCACCAGAAGTTGTCCCCTTATGGTAATCACAGGACGGATAACTGCAGGCAGGATCACTGCTGGCTGGGTAATCATTATCTGGATTCCTCCTGCTCTGGGGTGGTGAATCCTGACAGCCAGTTACCATTCATATTACTGTATAATTCTCTCTCCATCCTCAATTGTATCTGGGAACATAAAGAGACAAAATCAACTTACATTAGAATATTTGCTGCAGTCACATGACCTGTAATGTCCCCAGAGCTACCCCCCCCCCCCCCCTCTGTTATTATGCTGGGAGACACAGGCTGCTGCAGTCACATGACCTGTAATGTCCCAGAGCTCCCCCCTCCCCCCCTCTGTTATTATGCTGGAAGGACACAGGCTGCTGCAGTCACATGACCTGTGATGTCCCCAGAGCTCCCCCCTCCCCCCCTCTGTTATTATGCTGGGAGACACAGGCTGCTGCAGTCACATGACCTGTGATGTCCCCAGAGCTCCCCCCCTCTGTTATTATGCTATTAATGTATATGACATAGAAAGTGAAGAAGATTTGGTGTGACTGTATGACGGAGCTCTACAACATTAACCCCTTAAAGACGGAGCCAATTGTACACGTTCTGATCATAACAAAACCTAGAATTGGCTCTTTTTGTCTGTTCCGGCATCATTCACCTCTTTCATATTTTCATGTTTTTCATGTTTTTCGACTTTGGCTTCGTTTTGACTTCCCTGTATTCTGGTATCTCTGACTTCTGGCTTTCCTTCATCGTTGTGTCCCATTCTGTGTCCCTGACCTCGGCAAGTATTCTGACTATTCTTTGGTACGTTAAGTCCGTCCATTCTAAGGCCCAGTAAGAGGTTACCTTTTAGTACTAGGTGTGATACAGTTCTACGTGCTGGATCAACTAGTAATCCTGACATTATGACATGGCCATAGATCCTGCAGAATTGTGTCAGCACATAGCAGCTTGCGAGAGAAAGCTAGAGAAGAATGATCACCGCATGGATCAATTTGCCCAGGCCTTCGGTACGCTTCTTACTCGAACAGCGCATTTACAGCCTGAGGTTTCTCCGACTATGTCACCGCTGCCTAAAGTACCTCCGCCTATAGTACATAAGGCACCTACTATCTCCCTATCTTCTCCCCTGCATTTTGATGGTAATATCCAAGAATGCCGGGGATTTCTGAACCAAATTGAGTACCACTTTGAGGCCTCACAGGGATCTTTCTCTCTGATAGAGCTAAGATTGGTTACCTAATGAACCAACTTAAAGGTAAAGCCTTAGCTTGGGCTAATCCGTTATGGGAGAGTAATAGGAGAATTGCACATAATTACCAGGAATTCCTTGCGGAATTCAAATTAACATTCTAACCATTAGGCAGGGAGGATGACGCCTCCACTGCCTTAATGCATATCAAACAAGGGAACCGGTCTATCTCCGATTATGCCATAGAATTTTGCACCTTGGCTTCTGAGGTAGACTGGACAAATAGCGGGTTAATCTCTGCATTTAAAAAAGGATTATCCAGGGGGCGGGGCCGGACCGCCGACGGGATCAGACGCGTCTGTCTGAGCTCCCGCTTAGAGGCCGGGAAAACGGCGCAAACAGGAGGCAAAATCTCCCTAACCACCCACAATAATGTCCACCTTGATCCCCAGAACCCGTGGAACGAGGGGATACCCTTTAAGCTGCCGTCAGTAACCCGACTAAGGCCCGAGGCGTAAGGAGCTTGAGCCGGGATGAGACGGCCGCTCTCCCGGGTCTCCGGCCAGGGTCCGGCGTCCCCCCCCCCTCTGGACCGGGGGGGTCATCCCGGTTTGCACACAAACGCAGAGAGTCAAGACACGCGGGGCAGAAAGCTACTACCCTGCTACAGAAAAATCTCTGGCGAAATTCCCCAAAATGACCGCCGCACGCCAGCCACATGTGCGCCCTACCGCAGGAGCCACTATCCAGCACATCGGATACACTCAGGGGGGCAACATCAAGCCCAAACCACGACTGACACCAACCCTCAGAGGCAGGATCGACACAACAGGAGCCCAGGAGAATCCAACGAGGAACCCACTGCCTGCTACGCCCGCTTTGCCGGGCACTCACTCCATGCTGCACAACAACAACGGGGCAGGTAACGGACAGTACTGCAACCTCCCAGGTCGGTGTAGCCTTGGGAACACAACACGCAGACACAAGCCTACTGGGACAGCCCGGGTAGCCCCGACCAGCCAGGCTCTTGCCGCCCGATTCCAGCTGATACCACCACACTCTTTAACGAGGTGGAATATCATGGCCACCGTGAGTGTCAGAGCCAAGGGACTAAAGTGGTCAGTCTGTAAGATCACACTTCATGAACGCCGTCCTGCAATCATACTGCCAGACAGTCTCCTAGGAACCCTCCATATGCCGCTCAAGGGAGTCGGGTGAATCCTGTGGCAAAGCAAACAAGCGCAGCACCATCTCCCTAACCAAGAACGGACGCATACCTGCCTTTTTCTTAATATTACTTGTCGGTTATTTTGTGTTCCTTTTTTTTTTCTTGTGGTTTAACCGTATAAAGTATGGTGGCGCTATCCTAAATTCTAAGTTTAGCCCAGAGGTTTCTCTCTATTACCCATCTTGATGGCAGATTATGGAACAATCCTGTTTATACCTACCACAAGCATATACCATGCTGTCAATTACCAATAGTTTGACCTCACCCGTCTAGTAATACATTTCCAGTACGTTTACCTACTCCTGCGAACTCGCCCCACACAACTGTAAACTTTCATGCTTAGCTCGAACATGTATACTTTGCTTGATCCTTATTACTAAAAAAAAAAAAAAAAAAAAAAAAAAATATAGACTTCATCTTGTATTAATCTATAACACATACCTTAGCAACTAGTCAAATGTACCTAGCCAGTGGTAACCTTACTAAACCTAACCTTAAGCGTTTGACAAATCATCTACTAACAAAAAAATGTGCAGATTTAACAATGCTACTTCACTGTATCATCCTGTACCAAATATTGCCTGTTTATGCTGTTGTGGCATACCTGAGCAGCTTGTATTTTACGTTTGCACTACAAAAATAAAGAATTAAAAAAAAAAAAAAGGATTATCCGAAGCAATTCTGGACAAGATTACTGCCAAAGATCTACCTAAAAAATTACATGAGTTTGTCACATTTGTCATGCAAATTGATAATCGACTTAGAACCAGAGAAACTACCAGAAATAGAACCAGACGTATGGCTATGTCATTAGCACCTCATTTCTCCAGACCTATTGTTCCTGACCTCTCTGTACAGTCCAAACCCGAACCTATGCAGTTGGGGGTCACTAGACTGTCAGAGGCAGAAAAACAATATAGGAGAAAAGATGGCCTATGCCTATACTGCGGTAGAATAGGACATATGGGGAGTGCTTGTGCTTATAGAAACATAGAATGTCACGGCAGACAAGAACCATTCGGCCCACCTAGTCTGCCCAATTTTCAAAATACTTTCCCTGGCCTTATCTTATAGTTAGGATAGCCTTATACATCCGGAAAACTTCCGCACCTAAGAACCCTTAGGGGACAGGTCTTAGGCGTGATGGATACATCCTCTGGGAATAACAAAAATAGATTCCTCCTTGATATTTCGCCAAATGTAACAAGAAGAACTTTTCAAGCAAAGCCCTGATGGACTCAGGTGCGGCAGGAAACTTCATTGATGTACATTTTGTAAAAAAAAAATTCTACCTATCAAGGAGAGCTTATCACCTCTGGCCGTTGAGGCTATTGATGGGAGACCGCTCTCTCGACCCTTAGTTACCCACAAAACATGCCCATTAACATTTCCATTGGTGCCTTACACAAGGAAGACCTAACATTCCAAATAATTGCTTCTCCTTCTTGCCCCATCATATTAGGCAGTCCTTGGCTTATTAAGCACAATCCTCATATTGACTGGGCAAAATGGGAAATATTGGAATGGGGCAAGGACTGTACTGAGAGATGTATGTTGCACATTACCAAGAGAGTGGGCATCATTACATTACCCACTACTACGCCTCAGGCCTCCGAAGTTCCCATGCAATACTAGGAGGTTACGGAGGTATTCAGTAAGAGTCAGACCAATATTCTACCTCCTCACAGATTATATGACTGTTCCATAAATCTGCTACCCGGCGCTATGCCACCCAAGGGAGCAGTATATGCCTTATCTCCAGAGGAGAGTAAAATAATGAAAGAGTACATCAAAAGCTCCCTAAGTAAGGACCACATACGTAAATCATCCTCGCTTGCTGGTGGAGGGTTCTTTTTTTGTATCTAAAAAAGATGGTGAATTACGTCCATGCATTGACTACAGGGCATTGAATAAAATCACCACTAAAAAATGCCTATCCCATTCCCCTCATTTCCAAATTGTTTGACAGACTCCAGGGTGCTAAAGTCTTTACCAAACTTGACCTCAGGAGTGCGTACAATTTGGTAAGGATTAAGGAAAATCATGAATGGAAAATTGCATTTAACACTAGTGGGCACTTTGAGTACCTTGTGATGCCCTTCTGGTTGTGCAATGCTCCGGATGTGTTCCAGGACTTTATTAATGATGTACTCAGGGACTATAGTTATTAATTTGTCCTTGTTTATCTGACCTTCAGACTCACCACAAACTCACCACAAACTTTACTTAAAAATCAACTTTATTGCAAACTGGAAAAATGCATCCTTGATCAGACTGAAGTGCAGTTTTTGGGGTATAACATTTCTGTCTCTGGTTTATAGATGGACCCTCATAAACTAGGGGCTGTTCTACATTGGCCATTGCCCAATGGACTTAAAGCCATTCAAAGGTTTATTGGGTTTCCAATTATTACAGGAGATTTATCAAAGGGTACTCTTCTGTGATAGCTCCCATCACCAATATGACACGCAAGGGGGCTAGCAGTACAATATGGTCTAAGGAGGCTAGAGAAGCTTTTAAACTTCTCAAACAAAGATTTGCTTCTGCTGACATATTGATACATCCCGACACCAGCAAACCCTTCATACTGGAGGTTGATGCCTCCGAAACTGGGGTAGGGGCTGTTTTCTCTCAGAGGGAGAGTCAGGATACCCCTTTGCATCCATGTTGATACTTCTCTAGAAAGTTGTCTCCTGCTGAGCGTAATTATGATATTCGCAACAGAGAATTGTTGGCCATTATACTAGCGCTTAAAGAGTGGTGACATCTTTTAGAGGGTTCCAAGGACTCCCTTTTGATCATAACTGACCACATGAATTTGCCTTATATAGGGTATGCTGAACGACTATCTTCTAGACAGGCTAGATGGTCTTTGTTCCTATTTCGCTTTAACTTTCTTATAACTTACAGACCTGGTCCCAAAAACGTGAAGGCGGATGCCTTATCTAGACAGTTTGATACTGAATCAGTACAGGAACAAGAGACATCCTCTGTTATTCCAACTGAGTGTATCATCGCTTCCACTGTCCTTTCCTTGTCATCTCCTCTGCTTGGCACTATCATGGAGGCTCAGTCTCAGGCGCCATGTAATAAACCACTAGATAAATTATTTGTTCCATTAGGTGAAAGGGAAAATGTCATTAGGCTGTTCCACAACAACGTGAATGCTGGACACCCAGGCATTAATAAATCTGTATCCGCGATCATGAGATCCTTTTGGTGGTATTCTCTCAGGAAAGATGTTAAAGAATATGTGCAGGCCTGTTCTGTTTGTGCAGTTTCTAAGGTACCTCATAAGCTTCCTTGTGGATTGTTGCATCCACTTCCCGTGCCTTGTGTTCCGTGGTCCCATTTTTCCTAGTTCTAATGGCTATACCACCATCCTTATGGTGGTTGACGGCTTTTCCAAGATGGCTCATTTTGTTCCACTCAAAAAATTGACATCCTCTCAAGACCTGGTTCTTATTTTTGTACGAGAAATTGTCCGAGGCATTCCTTACAATATTGTATCTGACAGAGGTTCTCAGTTTGTGTCTTGGTTTTAGAGGGCTTTCAATAAACAGTTGGGCATTGAATTGTCATTTTCTTCCTCCTTCCACCCCCAAACTAATGGCACGGCTGAGAGGGCTAACCAGTCATTAGAATTGTATTTGCGTTGTTTTGTTAATAGCACTCAGGATAATTGGTCCGAATTACTACCCTGGGCCGAGTTTGCTAGGAACAATGCTAACCATGACTCTTCTGGTCATAGTCCATTCTTTGTTAATAACGGTCGTCATCCTACTGTTCTGACGGCTGTTTTCTCTGACACAGCTATCCCTGCTTTGGATGATCGTCTTGCTTCTATTTGTGATACTTGGACCAAAGTTCATTCCGCTCTCAAAACTGTGACTGATTGTTTCAAATTTCATGCTGATAAACGGCAGGGTGCCAACCCTGTTTACCAAGTGAGTGAGAGGGTGTGGTTATCATCGCGCAACATCAAACTTAAAGTTCCTAGCATGAAGTTTGCTCCCAGATTCCTTGGTTCGTTTCGTAAGCTTCATAGAATTAATCCTGTTTCCTATTCTCTGGCTCTCCCTGCCTCATTATGTATTCCTAAGACATTTCATGTTTCTTTGTTGAAACCACTTATTTGCAATAGGTATACTGTTCCAAGTGTTCCATCGCCCCCATTGGTTGTTTCTGTACAGGTGGAGTATGAAGTCTCTTCCATAATCGATTCCAGGTTCTCTCATGGTTCATTACAGTATTTGGTTGATTGGAAGGGTTATGAGCCTGCCGACCGTTCTTGGGTCTCTGTCTTTGATATTCATGCTGGGTGCAAGATTCGTTATTTCCACACCAAGTTTCCGGGTCCTGCCCACCCGGTGGGCGGTCTTCAGGTGGGGGGTAATGAAACATATTCATCCTCACCTTGCGGTATCTGCGCTCAGTGTACCTGACTCCTGCAACATGTTGGTGGACACCGGCCTCACATCTCTCCCTCTCACTGCAGGGTGACAATGACAGAAAATACCCACAATCCCTCACATCTCTCCCTCTCACTGCAGGGTGACACTGGCAGAAAATACCCATAATCCCTCACATTGGCGTACGAAAACTGATCCGTGGGCCCCCCGGTGGTTACACCGCGCGGGCCGCAACACATGGCAGCAGGCTCCCGGTCTCAAGGGTCCACTGTACACACACACCCATACATATATAGACATACATACAAACACACACAGAGACACATATATACAGACACACTCATACATACAAACACACATACATCCAAGCACACATTCATACAGACACATACATACAAACACACACACACAGAGACACATACATACAGACACACATACATACATACAAACACACATACATACAGACACATACATACAAACACACACGCGCATACAGAGAAACAGGTGAGTCTTACACTCAAAATTCACTTTGCTTCTGTAAACTGAAAGACAAAATCCCTAATGAGACAGAGAGGGGTATTTTTCTAGACCCCCTTCATACTTATTACATAAATTAGGATTAAGGTTAATTTAATCCTAGCACATGAGGTGGGCGACAGCACTGTAAGATGCAAATACAAACATACAAAATTAAGCCCAGCACTCAAAATCCCACAAGTTATGGGTGGCGACAATGTCCACAGTATTCATCATCCAAAATAAATCTGCCTGCACCAGCGTTCAGCCTCTTCTCTCTGAGGATCCAGAGAAGGTAACTTCCTAGGTATGCTGCTTTTAGTGACTGGGGTTTGATATATACGCTCTCCTTGTGGTGATGGCACATGGTTTATAGGGTGCTTAGGGAAGCCTCTAGTTTAAGCAGGTGAAGCATCATTTTGTATGATTGTGTTTGCTTTTGTATTACACAGACATGTAACAGTGCTGCTAGGCATGTGCATGGGGACAATTTTCGGTTCGGTTAGGCATTCTGAAATTCGGAATTTTCACAATTCGGGAATTCGGCACTTCAAGACTTCGGAACTCTTAGCAACTTCGGAACTTCGACACTTCGGAATTTCGGAACTTCGGGACTTCTCTTGCAGCCGCTTGGTAGATAACTCCCTAATTCCCACGGTATTAGGGAGTTATCTACCAAAAGGCTGAACGACCTAAATTGGTCTTTCAGACAAATTTACTAATACTAATTAAAAATTACTTAGTATTAGTAAATTTTGCCCCTACTCGCTATACCGCGAGTAGGGGCATGTCTAGTAAACAGTGAGCAGCCTGTGACTGCTCACTGTTTAAAAAAAATAGTGCCCCCCCACGGCCCCCACCCCTGAGTGGCGGGTGGGGGCCCTAAATTGGAATAAGGGGGGGGGACCTAGTGTCCTCCCCCCTGGCCCCCACCCCTCAGCGGTGGGTGTGGGCCTTAAATACTAATAAGGGGGGGACCTAAGGTCCTCCCCCCTGGCCCCCACCCCTGAGCGGCAGGTGAGGGCCCTAAAAAAATGTTGTCATCCCACCCAGGTGACTAGGGGTCCGCATGTTCTCGCGGCTTGCTGGGCACAAAGATGTCTGTAGCGGAGAGGCAGTATAATCCACAAGATCTCCGCTGGTAGACAGGAACACAGGCCATAATCAGCATAGGCAGGTACAGCATACAATATTCCAGGTAGCGTAATAAGAATCCTTCCCTCCCAAGAACTAGACGAAACATAGGCTGGGAGTCAACTGAGTGCTTTATTCACAGGTCACAGTATTTATGCAATTCCCCATGCAAGGGGTTTCCCTACTGACATTGCAGGGGTTGTACAGTAGGGGACTACATGGGGAACTTAACAACCTGGACATTTCTCCCATAATACACTGCTGCACGAGAGGGACACTCCCACGAGAATATACAGTTAAGTGGATTATCCCCTCGTGCAGCAGAACCAATATTTCACACAAAAATCCATAACTCATACAATATTCGTCTGATTTAAACGAATGGACGTTCGGTAGATAGCTGGGGTCTGAGCGCACGTTCCGTGAAAGTGCCGCTCAGATCCCAGCTTAAATAACCGAACGCCGTACGAAATACACATTATTTCTAAGTTACCTCCAAACTACCGAATTATTCTATAGAACCACATTACCGAAGGACCGGGGCTCCCGAACGGCTTGGAAGTCCAGCGGTATTCGTGCCGTCGAGTAGCCGATTTTAGTTCCAGGCGCTCGACGACCAAATACCGCTGGGCTTAACAAAGGATCCAAGATGGCCGACCGCCGCGTGGTCGGTAGCCGAACGACGGCCACCCTGAATCCTCTTAATTGCCTGATTTCAACAATGTTGCAATCCTTAATGGGTGCCACACGACCTCCTGTGTTTGGTCTCCATTCGGTAGTTTGGTCGTTTCACGAATGGTGTTGAAATTCACCGTTCGTGAAACGATTACATGAATGCTGGCGGTTTTCGTATGCCGGCAGCATATGAACGCTAGGATTTCCTTGAACCATGTTACACAGAATACACATGCTTGGTTCTTAAAGGTGTATACACGTATGCATAACATTATATATACATAAAATACAATGTACAGTGGCGGGATTTGCCACAATGTCCATTGTGGGCCGCAAGTTTGACATGCTTCCCTAGCAGTTTACTGTGAGTGTTACACCTGTTCACTATATTTCTGCCAACTTACTCGCTATGCTGCAGTTCAGCTGCTCTCTGCTACAGCCTCGACACGTGACTCAAGTGGGATACTAAAAATACAGATAAATACACATACATACATATTAATTGAATATTTTATTGTAGTGCGATGCTTTCTTTTTCCACAAAATTTAATAATATTTGATATTACGTTGGAGGCTGTTATAGCCATTTTACATATATCTAATAAAGGTTACTGTTTTGTATTTACTTTCTGTCTAGCTCCACTTTTTTCTTTTTCAATGATTAATTTCTTATTTCGAAGGGTTCAAATCCCTGGGTTAAGTGGATAACTGGAGTTATAGGGAAGTGTAAAACCATTTTTTTTACTTTTTATTTAAAAATAAATTGCAGCTGTGTGAAAGTTTATTTTGGTGGAAGTAATACTTGAATACCTAAAAATAGAAATAAAAACAAACAAACTTTATCATAAGGAAGTATTTCACATTGATAAGATGATTAGTTTTACTTGGAATGTATTCTCGAATGTCGGTTCAGGCAGCTCTTTAAAACAAAAGATTTCCCGCATTCCAAGCAGGAATAAGATATTACGCCAGCTTTAATCTTCTGGTGTGTAACAAGTTCTGATTTTTGAGTAAAACACTTGCCACAATCAGAACAAGAAAATGGTTTCTCTCCAGTGTGAATTCTCTGATGTGCCACCAGTTGTGATTTTCTACTGAAACCTTTCCCACATTCAATACACAAAAATGGTTTCTCACCAGTGTGTGTCCGTTTATGAGCAATAAGTACAGAGTTACTGGTAAAACCTTTACCGCAATCATGGCATGAAAATGGATTTTCACGTTTGTGGATCCATTGATGACTATTTAAACTGGAACTATCAATAAAACCTTTCCCACATTCAGAGCATCTGAATGGCTTCTCTCCTGTGTGAGTTCGTTGATGTTTCTCAAGAGCAGCTTTCTGAGTGAAAGCTTTTCCGCATTCTTTACATACAAACGGTTTCTCCCCAGTGTGAATTCTCTGACGTGTCACGAGATTGGAATTACTTGTGAAACATTTCCCACAATCATTACATTCAAAATCTTTATTGCCTCTATGCATTCGTTGATGTTTCAGAAGTCTTGATTTAAACAGAAAGCACTTACCGCATTCCAAACATATTACCTTTTTCTCTTTGTGAATTTTTTTGTGGTTAACAAGATCTGTGTTACTAAAAAAACATTTGCTGCATTCTACACATTCAAATTCTTTCTTACCAGTGTGAAAGCCACGATGAGCATCAAGAGCTGATTTCTGAGTAAATCTTTTTCCACCTTCAGGACATCCAAAAGGCTTTTCTCCTGTGTGTGTCCTTTCATGTTTAACAAGTTCAGATTGGTAAAAAAAGCGCTTCTTGCAATATGAGCATGCCAGCTTCTTTTCCTTGTGAACTCTTTGGTGTTTTACAAAATCACAGTAATCTGTAAAGGCTTGCCCGCATTCGGAGCATATAAGGGGCTTGTCCCCAAGGTGAATGTTCTTATGGGCAACCAGAAAGGAATTCTGGGAAAAACATTTTCCGCAGTCTTTGCACACAAATGGTTTTTCTCCTGTATGTGTTCTCTCATGTGTGAGAAGTTCTGACTTATAATGAAACCTTTTTCCACAGTCCGAGCAAGCCAACCTTTTCTCTTTATGCTCTTTCTGATGTCTGAAACGTTCTGCCTTGTTGGTAAAAGGTTCGCGACAAACAGAACAATTATAAATCTTCTGTGTACTGCTTATTTTAGGATGAGATAATCCAGAGCATATATTATTTTTATGGGCATTTTTATGGGATTCAGTAATACGAGGAGAGGTAAGTTCAGTAGGTGCATAAATACCTGTGATATTGCCTTCATCACTAGATGCTGACTCGTCCTTAAGAGGGGTAACTATTTCTGCTTCGATACATTCAGTGTCCGTTACGCTTCCCTGATCGCTTGAGTATCGCTCTTCCTTAATCTGAAATGAAGAATATTCTGTGGGTAAATAATCATCATCAGTGAGATCTTCATCTTCACTTGAGACAGACTTCTCTATAATATGAAGAGATGTATAATCACTCTGTTCATGTTCAGAATCTGATTCCTCCTTTATACGAATAGATGGATATTCTGCCCATGTATGATCCATGGGTGAAGAGATATCGGGGTCTCACGCGCAGTTGAATCTTCTTTAATCTCAGCTGTGTATGCTGCTTCTTTTGATGTAAAAATGCCCTTCTCTCTCACTTGTCTTGCACTTCTTCTAATTCCCCTCCGTGGGTTATTCTTAGAAGCAAATCTGTCTACACAATTCATTTTAAATGTCTTTTGAATTTTTTAAAATCACTTTTGTCTTCATTCACACAGGCTTGTGAAGAAAAGGATATATGAAATATGTATGTTTGACCTCACATGCTGCAGGAAGACATAATAAAATCAAGCATTAAACACGGGTTCACAAGACAAAAATGTTTAACAATCCCGCAATTCTACCATGTTTGATTTTTTAAAGCATCACTACGCCACATTTTTTATGTCTCTTTTAGGCCAATCCCTTTGATGCATCTGCTTCAACACTAGTTTTTCTCGTAACATTTACACACGTCATTTCAGTATTAATCACAATGTTGGATACATGCTGCGAAATACATTCTAAGGGCAAAACATGGGAAATGAAAGCACAACTGCTTCATTAAAAATATATTTAAAAACCTTTTGTATGGTTTCAGTGATAAATGTAAAGTTCTCGTGGGGAATACACTTTGCCTATACTGACCCAAGGCTCAAGCTACAGATGACAGGATGCTCAGTCTGTTTAAAATTGGCTAACTTGGAACACGTCGGCTATTTGCAATAATGCATTTTATCTATATCCAATGCTTAGTGAATATACCCCTAGACAAGAGCTATAGAACATCGTGTAACATGTGTTAGTGTTATATCCTGTGTGTTTCTGCCTGTCGGCCTATTTCCTGTGTTTCTCCTTTTGATCATAAATTGCATAGTAATGTGTAATTTAGAACTGGGTAGTTAATATTTTTAATTCTAAGTGCGTATTAATTTGAAGTGCGTAGTTATAGTGAAACTTAGCTTTGAGCAAGGCCAGAACATGAAGATACACCTGCAAGCTTGCTATAGGTTAGGATGTTATGATAAGATAGATGATTTTATTAGGATTGGATAATGCTTGTAAGACCACCCCTGTTTCCTGCTGTATATAACCTGTTACACAGCCCATTAACCCCTTAAGGACCAAACTTCTGGAATAAAAGAGAATCATGACATGTCACACATGTCATGTGTCCTTAAGGGGTTAAAGGACCACTATAGTGCCAGGAAAACATACTCGTTTTCCTGGCTCTATAGGGTCCTTGGGTCCCCCTCAGCCTCTGGGCCCCCCTCCCGCCAGGCTCTAGGGTGAGGAAGGGGATAATCCCTTACCTTTTTCCCCCCGCCGGGCTCCCTCAGCGCTGAAGACTCTCCTCCTCCTTTCCCCTTCATCGGCTGAATGCGCATGCATGGCACGAGCCGCGCGCGCATTCGGCTGGTCTCATAGGAAAGCATTTTCAATGCTTTCCTATGGACGCTGGCGTCTTCTCACTGTGAAAATCACAGTGAGAAGCGCGGAAGCGCCTCTAGCGACTGCCAATGAGACAGCCACTAGAGGCTGGTTTAACCCATAGGTAAACATAGCATTTTCTCTGAAACTGCTATGTTTACAGCAGGCAGGGTTAATCCTAGCTGGACCTGGCACCCAGACCACTTCATTAAGCTAAAGTGGTCTGGGTGCCTATAGTGGTCCTTTAAACGTCAGAGGTCACCTTGAACCTTACTTTGTCTTGTCTCGTTTATTGGGGCTCCTCGCCATATGGTTTGGGGACAATGAGAAATACAGAGAGCTGCTAATTAATACAAAAGGCCATGGCGCGAGAAAAGGCCTGACAGAGAAAATTCCTCACTATTAGTTCTCATGCATAACACATAATGTACAACACAATGAAATTATAATGTCATATTTTATATTCATTGCCAATGGATGCATGATCTGAGAATTGCTCATACCTAAACTCCGAAACCGGCAATACCCCGACAACTTCTTCAACAACCACCCCACGGCCCGTAGAGCAGGAGTTGCCATTATCCTTGCAGCCGACCTGGATTTCCAAGAACTGGACAAAGTAACCGACAAACTGGGGAGGTTTCTCTTCCTAAAAGGCACGATAGCAGACAGAATCTACACCCTGGCTTCTATATACGTGCCCAACAAGAATCAGGCGCGTTTTATGCGCAGAACAATGAGCAAACTGAGCGAATTCTCGGAAGGCACGCTGGTTGTGGGGGGTGATCTTAACACTCCACTGGACCCTCAGATGGACACGTCGACGGGACATAGTTCCTTACCAATATCTAGCATTCGTGCGATACGTAAGTCGATGAGTGATTTGGGGCTGGTGGACTGTTGGAGAGCACTCAACCCAGATGTCAAGGACTACACCCACTACTCTGCGCTCCACAGTCGCTATGCGCGGATCGATTACATCCTGCTTCAACAGGAAGGATTGCCACGACTGAGGTCGGCCGAGATCGGCCCCGCCACATGGTCAGACCACGGCCCGGTTACGGTGGAGCTGGACTCCCCGCTGTTCAAACCGGCACAGTGGACCTGGCGTCTGAATGAAACCTTACTCCAGGACCCTGCGGTGGAAACTGAGATCAAACAGGCCCTTGACCTTTACTTCCAGGAAAACGACGTGACGGATACCTCCCCAATCACACTTTGGGAGGCACACAAGAGTACCATACGTGGCATCCTTATAAAAATAGCCTCCCGCCGACGCAAGGCGACCATGCAGGAAATGACGGATGTATATAAAACCATCTCGAGGCTAGAACTTCAACATAAACAAACTCCACTAGCCTCGATTCGACAGGACCTGACGGAAGCCCGACGCCGCCTGAAGGAGCTCCTTACGAAACGATACCACCGCTCGCTACAACATTCCAAGAATTTCTTCTATATCCACGCCAACAAAGGCGGCAAATATCTCGCCCGCATCCTGAAAGGTGACACCCCTCGCACACGGATACATAAAATCCGTTTACAGTCCGGAAAAATGTCCCAATTCCCCGAGGACATAGCCAACGAATTCCGACGTTACTATGGCGCCCTCTACAACATCCCGGGCCCTGACAACACAACATTGGGAGGCCAACCCACCACGCTCATTCAAGACTACCTACACGACAACGTAGACAGACGAGTGTCTCCAAAAGCGGCGAATGTGCTGGACGAACCAATTAGCACCGAAGAAATGGCCGCAGCCCTGAAGACCACCAAAACAGGCAAAGCACCGGGCCCCGACGGATTTTCTGTAGGGTATTACAAGCTCTTCTCCTCAATCCTCCTGCCTCGGCTGACTACTGCTGTTAACACCGTCACGGATGGAAGACGCTTTGGAGCGGAATCTCTGGCTGCTACTGTCACGGTCCTCCTCAAACCGGGAAAAGACCCAGAGCAATGTGGCAGCTATCGACCCATATCCCTGCTGAATGTGGATACAAAACTGCTTACAAAGATCCTGGCCACTAGATTGCAACGGGTACTGCCGAACCTGATCCACGCAGACCAGACGGGATTTATCCCGGGGAGGGAGGCACGAGATAGTACGCTGCGCCTATTCTCCGTCCAGCACAGGGCACGGGAGACACGGGATAAAATCCTACTTCTTTCCACGGACGCCGAAAAGGCTTTCGACCATGTCAACTGGTCGTACATGATGGAAACCCTACGGGTCATGGGATTGGGACACAATATGATGGCGTGGATCACAGCCATATACGATAAACCGCATGCTGCTGTCCGAGTGAACGGGGCCCTAACTTCCAGCTTCGAAATTCGGAACGGGACTAGACAGGGATGCCCCCTGTCGCCGCTTCTATTTGCAATGACCCTGGAACCACTGCTGCACGCGATCCGCCACCACCCGGACATCTCGGGATATACCTGGATGGGGACAGAACATAAGGTGGCCGCATATGCGGATGACCTTCTTTTTTTTGTCTCTCGTCCACGAGTCACGTTGCCCTGCTTACTCCTAGAATTCGAAAAATTTGGGAAGATCTCGGGTTTTAAACTTAACCTTTCCAAATGTGAAGTGCTTAATCTGACTTTTCGACCGGAAGAATACGAGGAACTGGGAACTATCTTCCCATTTCGTTGGTGCACGGAGAGGATGAAATATCTTGGCATATGGATCACCACGAACCCCCAGGAGCTTTATCGCCACAATTTTGCCACTATCCTGCGAAGGGTTATCTCAGATTTGGATAAATGGGCGTACCCACACGTCACCTGGCACGGAAGAGTCGCAGTGCTAAAGATGAATGTGCTCCCAAGACTTCTCTACCTGTTCCAGACAATACCCCTGACGCCACCGAATAATTTCTTTTCCACCTTAAAATCCACAGTTATCCGGTACGTCTGGAGAGGGGAGAGATCTAGAATTCGCTACGACACTCTCTGCCTACCTAGACTTAGAGGTGGCCTGGCACTCCCGGACTTCAAACGCTATCACGCCTTCACAGGGATCTTACGTGGTTTGAAGACCTATGTCACCGGGGAGACACGCTTGGCAAGGCAGTATCACTACTCTATCAACACCTGCTGGTAGGAAGCGCCACATCAAATAACACGTTCAGGAGACTATGGGAACAACAACTGGAAAGCCCGATCTCGCAACCACAGTGGGACACGGCACTCCTCTGGCAATACAAGAGTTCCTCCAGCTCCCATTATCAGGAAGTCAACTATAAGTTAATATCCATGTGGTATAGAACACCAGTAGCATTACACAGGATATTCCCGACGACACCCCCCACATGCTGGAGATGTCAAGAGGAGAGGGGCACGATCGTGCACATCTGGTGGGACTGTCGACTCATCACCCCATATTGGACCAGTATCAAATCTGAAATCAAAACGATGCTGGGAGACGACACGGAATGGTCCAGGGAACTGGCCCTCCTACATATCACCACTAGGTCTATCTCTGGCTATAAGAAGTCCATCCTACGTCACCTACTGAACGCAGCTAAAGCCCTCATACCTGCGTACTGGAAGCGGACTGAGGCCCCCACGGTTGAGGAATGGCTACACAGGGTCGGAGACATACAACTGGCGGAAGCACTACAGGCGTCCCTGGCGGGTAGGGGAACCAGGCACGCGGAAAGGTGGCAACCGTGGTTCGCATACCAAGCTACTGGGCGATAGACCTCCTGTAAGAGGGGGAAGACTGCGACCCAAACGACAATTAACACTCCACACCACTGACTATATGGGTGACAGGACCTCCACAGCAATAGGGGCACCGCCCAGGACTGGCAGAATCAACATTGTACCGACGACCTGATCCACACGCACACACCCCATGGGGCTTAGAACACAATACCCATTCAAAGGTCCCTCACTTTTACCGAGTCCATGGCGACGACATGGGCGCGGGATGCGCTCCGGGGAGCTGGGGGGAGGGCCCACTACGATGGCCACCCTAACTCACCCTATCTCTACCTTTCTACTTTCCTATCTCACAATACATAATCGTACTGAAATAATCGACAACAAAGTAATGTAATGGGAACACAGGATAGCAACATCACTCCGGACACCTTGAGCCGAGAGACATGAGTACTCGCTCAAGGGATAACCGGCTATATTGTCCCGACCGAGAACGTGGGCATACACACTTACCTACCCACTTAATACTCCCTCCGGCACATATGCAACGCCTCATCATTATATCCAAACTGCCGCCCAGCCTGGTACTGGCACAATGTACAGTGTTGTTTTGTAATCACCAAGGAATATGTAGGTCCAGGTGCTTGACACCCCTCGATCAGCATATTCAGAAACCTATTTAAATCTTACTATGCTTCTACCTAAAGTTAAATGTAAACATGGAAAGTTGTACTGTCATTCAACTCTAATAGATGCAATGTTACTCTTGATACACCCAATCTTGAACCACACTTCCTCGGCACCATCGTGGTGTATTTGTATTCTTCGATGGCCTGCGAGCCGATCCTTTCTGTAATCTCTCTCTTTCCCTATCTTAAATAAACAGATTTTCAGAAAAAAAAAGAATTGCTCATACCTGATATTGCTAAATCACAATGAGAACTTAGTGGATATGGTTCTTAGTCTCTTTATTATGATTTCTCTTTTAATGTAATCTTGTTTTAGTTACATTATTAGTTAGTTGTTTTAGTTTATTATTTTCTTTACCTGCCTCCTGTAACGGACCGTTTCACTTACAAGAGGATAAAACCCAGTTTAGGCGATAATCCCCTTTCCTAGAGACAGGCACAGCTACTGCAGAACACCAAACTCCCGAACTGGATACAAGATAACACTCCGAACTGGAACAGCTGAACAAGAAAAGCATACAATCCGCTTACACTCCTGGCAGTCAGCTTACAATCCAATTCCCCCCAAGAACGAGACGACACTTCATTTTGAGGGTTAAACAGGAACTCAGGACTGGCTCATCCAGCCTGGCTTTTATTTCCAACTCACACATACAGGCCACACCCAGGGGGAGGCATAAAAGAACCAATGACATAGATGTTACCTCCCACACATCCCCTCCCCTTAGTGTGACACATAATCCCATTATGCATACAGAGTAAAATATACTTTTACACAACTTTCATAACTTTAAAACCATACATCACATTCACATAAAAATACATATCCACAATCAATCCATTCAGGGGAACAACATATTAAAAAATGGCATGAATCCGACCAGGGGTTCAAAAGTTACTAAAAGTATCTTTTGGGCCCTGGCTTGCAGCATGGCACAATCTGGCTCAAACAGAAGTAAAACATCCCCCACAATGCATCCCGGCTTCCTCCCTCTGCCCTGGAGATAATTGGAGAAGTAATCCAATTATCTAGGTGTGGCAAACCTAGCCACTTCTGAACTATATTCATTACAGGTTGTCCGTAGGCTGAAGGTATACTGTGTAACGTTAAATGTATATGTATTGTCCTATGGCCGTTCGCATGCTGACAGCCGTATGCTGCCAGCATACAAAGCATTCGTACGACGAAACACGGCTATCCTGGCCGTTCGCCGTACGAATGTGGACTCCCCAGGTAGACCACACATTCACAGGTCGTGTGGCACCAATTAACCGATTGCAACATTGTTGCAATCGGTAATTAAGGGCTCTCCTAGGTGGCCGTCGTTCGACTACCGACCATGCGGCGGTCGGCCATCTTGGATCCTTTGTCTCTGCAGCGGTGTTCGGTCGTCGAGAGCCTGGAACTGAAAACGGCTACTCAATGATCCGAACACCGCTGGACTTCCAGAGCGTTCGGGAGTTCCGCGTTCGGTACATTATGTGTCCCGTACTTATTCGGTACTTTTAAACCCACTTTAATGTTTAACTGTATTATGTGCGGCGTTCGGTTAATTCAGCTGGGATCAGAGCGGTATTCTCACAAAATGTGCGCTCCGACCCCAGCTATCTACCGAACGTTCGGTTATTCCAAAGTACCGAATATTATGTGAATTATGTATTTTAATGTCAATTGTCGGTTTTGCTGCACGAGGGGATAATCCACTTAATCGTCCATTTTGGTGGGAGTATCCTTCTCGTGCAGCAATGCCTGTTGGGAAAGTCACAATGCATGTTGGGAGAAATCCCCTGGATTATCTGTATGGAAACCCCTTGCATGGGGAACTGCATAAATACGCTGCTTGTGAATAAACCGAGTTAGTTGACTCCCAAACTGTGTTTCGTCCGGTTATTGGGAGGATTGGGAATATTGCCTTGCTTTCTACTCTGACTGTGGATTTCCTGGATATACCAACGGATATCGTATACTACTATACTGCATTCCGTTACAATTGGTGGCAAGCGACGGGATCCGAACCTTACAGCCGAAAAAGCAGCGTTCGTGTAAACTGGAACTACCGAACAAGGAAAGCAAGGGCAATTCGTATGGAGATTGATTATACCATACTGAAACGACAGACTTTAAAAGAACTACTGGAAGCCAGGGGTAAGATAGCCAGCAACAAATCTAAGGCTGTGCTGATCGCTGAACTGATGGAGGGAGACAGAGCCCGCAGCGCTACACCCCCACCAGCCATGGAAGAGACCCCATTCCAAAAAGAGCTACGAACCAGGTTGGCGTTCCTACCGCAACCAGTACCGCTGGAAATATTGACCGTGATGGTATCGGATGTACAGGATTATCTGATGGCAACCAGCACACCAGCGACACCGCCTAGGGCAGAGTCTGTTACTGCCTCCACCTACGGACAGGTAAAGCCCAAAGTCCCACATCACGCATTTAAAGCGTTTTGTGAAGAAAAGGACGAAATCGATGGGTATTTGCAGGACTTTGAGCGGCTGTGCGATTTGCACGATTTGGAACCCGCAACATGGGTGCCGCTGCTGGCAGGCAAATTATCGGGTAGGGCAGCTGAAGCCTACCGTGCTGTACCCCGAGAGGACAGCAAAGATTACCCTAAAGTAAAGAGGGCGATCTTGGAGAGGTATGCTATTACCCCAGAGGCGTACCGGCGGAAATTCCGGGGCTTGCGCAAGCCTGAGAAAGATTCTCATGCCGAATGGGCGCACAAGCTGGACCAAGCATCACTAGGCTGGATACAGGCCAGCAACGCTACTAACATGGAGGAGTTGAGGCAGTTAATGCTACTGGAAAAGTTTTTTAATGGTTTGTCCCCAGAAGCACAAGAATGGGTGAGAGACCGTAGACCACTCACCCTACCCGAAGCCGCTAGATTGGCGGATCAGCATTTTGATGCCAGGAGGCATCATGGTGCCCAAAATAAGACTCTCCCTCGGATTACAGGGTCACCCAATAATTTTATCCCTACCGGCCCCACCGTACCCCTGCACAGGCCGGCACTGAATACTCCACCACCCCCCTCCCGATACAACGGCCGGGCTAACATTCAGTGTCACACCTGCAAGCAGTGGGGGCACATTTCTCGAGAGTGCACCCAAAACCGGAGCCGGCAAGCTTGGAATCAGGTGCGACAAAATTTGGCACCCAGGGCTGCTGCGCACCATTACCAGGTAGCACCCGCCACCCAAGAATTGCTGAGCGCTCAAATTGAGGAGCCTCTAGGGGTGCTGCACGAAGTAATGTCAGTCCGAGCCACCGACAACCGACAACATCATCGGCAGTTAGTGACCCTGGAGGGGAAGGAGGTACAAGGGCTCCAGGATTCGGGAGCCACTTTAACTTTGGTTGCACCACATTTGGTACCAGGCGCAACCCACACTGGCGGCTCCGTGGCAGTACGGGTGGTCGGGGGAGCAGTATACCGGCTACCTACTGCCAAAGTTCATTTGGATTGGGGTATGGGAGAGGGGACTGTGGAAGTGGGGCTGATGCAGAATTTACCTGCAGATGTTGTGCTGGGGAATGACTTGGGCCAAATGACTTCCGCTTTTATCCCCCAGGCTCCGTACCAGGAGGCTCACCCCGTAACCACCCGGCAACAGGCTCGCACCACGGCTACACCGATACACTCTGAGGCTCAGGTAAGAGACCATGTTCCCCAACTGACCCCCATGTCCTGGGATACCCCGACTACCTTTGCGACCGAAGTCCAGACCGATCCCACCCTCCAAGTATATAGGGACCGGGCACAAACAGACCAAGCAGGGTTAGAGGGGGAGCGGTTCATCTGGGAGAAAGAGTTGCTATACCGTGTCACGGCGAAAGATGTGGGGGGGTCTGTCACCTTAACTAATAAACAGCTAGTGGTACCCCAGAAGTATAGACAGGAGCTGCTGAGAATTGCTCATGACATCCCCTTGTCAGGACACCTAGGGATGACCCGTACCCGATACCGTTTGACACATGCCTTCTTCTGGCCCGGGATCTCTCAGGATGTGCGCCAGTATTGCACCTCCTGCGACGTCTGCCAGCGTGTAGGTAAACGAGGGGATCGCCACAAGGCCAGGTTATGTCCCCTACCCATCATCGCAGAACCCTTCAGCCGAGTAGCGGTGGATATCGTAGGGCCCCTGCCAAAACCCAGTCCCTCTGGCAAAAGATATATCTTAACTATAGTAGACTACGCCACCAGGTACCCCGAAGCTGTGGCCCTCTCTAATATCCACGCTGAGACCGTAGCGGAAGCATTAATGAAGGTATTTTCCCGAGTAGGGTTTCCCCAAGAGATCATCTCGGACCGAGGTACCCAATTTACGGCCGAAGTTACCCAACATATGTGGAAGGTGTGTGGCATTAAGCCAATAGTTAATTCCGCCTACCACCCCCAGTCCAATGGGCTATGTGAGAGGTTCAACGGGACACTGAAGCAGATGCTTCGGACGTTCGGGGAGACCCACAAAGACTGGGAGAGATTTCTGCCTCACCTACTCTTTGCCTATAGAGAGGTTCCCCAGGAGTCGACAGGATTCTCCCCGTTTGAACTACTATTTGGAAGGAGAGTGCGGGGACCCTTGAACTTAATTAGGGAACACTGGGAGGGAGAGAGTACCACTAACGAAACCCCTATCATATCATACGTCCTGGAGTTCAGGGACCGTCTGGAGGCGCTAACCCAGGCTGTACACACCAACCTCCAGGCGGCCCAGCAACGCCAGCGACGCTGGTACGATAGAGGAGCCAGGGACCGCAGCTTTCAGGTGGGACAGAAGGTTTTGATCCTAAAACCCGTCCGCACAGATAAGCTGCAGGCCATCTGGCAAGGCCCATATCAGGTAGTGGAGCAGCGATGCGACACTACCTATGTGATCGGCCCCTGCTCAGGGGTAGGGAAGAGACGCATGCTCCACGTGAACATGCTCAAGCCCTACCATGAGAGGATCGAGGATGTGACGGCAATCTGTGCCTCCTCCTTAGAGGATCAGGAGAACTTACCCTTACCTGACCTACTAGAACCCGAGGAACAGATAGAGCCCTCCCGGGGAGTTCAGCTGGGGGAGCGGCTAAGCCCCCAGGAGCGTGCCCAGGTACAAGCGCTGATTGTAGCCAAAGGGACTACCTTCTCCAATTTACCTGGATACACTCCGCTAGCCACCCACCGAGTGGAGACCCCGGGACAGCTACCTATGCGCCAGGCTCCATATAGGGTTCCGGAATCAGTCCGTACCCATATGAAAGCCGAACTAGACGAAATGCTGCAGCTAGGGGTTATCGAACCCTCCGATAGCCCCTGGGCATCGCCGGTAGTCCTGGTACCTAAAAAGGATGGCACCACCCGATTCTGTGTTGACTACCGGAGGCTAAATGACAAAACGGTGTCTGATGCCTACCCGATGCCTCGGATAGACGAGCTGTTAGATAAGATGGCACGGGGCCAGTATCTCACTACCATTGATTTGTGTAAGGGGTACTGGCAAATCCCTCTAGCCGATGACGCCATCCCCAAGTCGGCGTTTGTCACCCCGTTTGGCCTGTACCAGTTCAAGGTCATGCCCTTCGGGATGAAAAACGCTCCGGCTACCTTTCAGCGGATGGTAGATCGGCTACTGGACGGTTTTCAGGAGTATGCCTGTGCCTATCTAGATGATATAGCCATCTTTAGCCAGACCTGGGAAGACCACCTACACCACATAGGGGCGATCCTAGATCGCATTGGGGAGGCTGGGCTAACGCTAAAACCTAGCAAGTGCCACATAGGTATGGCCGAGGTGCAGTATCTGGGCCACCGTGTAGGGTGTGGGCAGCAGAGGCCCGAGCCAGCCAAGATTGAGGCCGTAGCCAAGTGGCCTACCCCCAGGACTAAGACCCAGGTGCTGGCGTTCTTAGGGACGGCCGGCTATTACAGGAAGTTTGTTCCCGACTATAGCACCCTGGCCAAACCCCTAACGGACCTGCCGAAAAAGAACCTTCCCCGACTGGTTGTCTGGGCCCCAGAGTGTGAGCAGGCATTCCAACGACTCAAGACAGCTCTCACTAATGCTCCTGTGTTAACTGCTCCTGATCCAACTAAAAGATTTCTTGTTCACACAGACGCTTCAATGTTTGGATTGGGGGCAGTACTGAGCCAAGTGGGAGCCGATGGCGGAGAACACCCCGTAGCCTATTTAAGCCGCAAGTTGCTACCCCGGGAAGTGAGCTACGCCGCCATCGAGAAAGAATGCCTGGCCGTGGTGTGGGCCCTTAAAAAGTTACAGCCATATTTGTACGGACAACCTTTTTCCTTACTCACAGATCACAACCCGTTGGTGTGGCTAAACCGTGTGTCTGGAGACAATGCCAGGCTGCTGCGCTGGAGCTTGGCGCTGCAGCCCTTTGACTTTACTATCCATTACCGGCCAGGAAAACAAAACGGTAACGCTGACGGGTTATCCAGACAGACTGAACTCGAGAAGTGATCTGTGAGTACTCTCCCGGACATCCCCAAGCCGATCCGTTGGGATCAGACTGTGTATGCCGGCTTGGTTCTGGGGGAGCATTGTGGCAAACCTAGCCACTTCTGAACTATATTCATTACAGGTTGTCCGTAGGCTGAAGGTATACTGTGTAACGTTAAATGTATATGTATTGTCCTATGGCCGTTCGCATGCTGACAGCCGTATGCTGCCAGCATACAAAGCATTCGTACGACGAAACACGGCTATCCTGGCCGTTCGCCGTACGAATGTGGACTCCCCAGGTAGACCACACATTCACAGGTCGTGTGGCACCAATTAACCGATTGCAACATTGTTGCAATCGGTAATTAAGGGCTCTCCTAGGTGGCCGTCGTTCGACTACAGACCATGCGGCGGTCGGCCATCTTGGATCCTTTGTCTCTGCAGCGGTGTTCGGTCGTCGAGAGCCTGGAACTGAAAACGGCTACTCAATGATCCGAACACCGCTGGACTTCCAGAGCGTTCGGGAGTTCCGCGTTCGGTACATTATGTGTCCCGTACTTATTCGGTACTTTTAAACCCACTTTAATGTTTAACTGTATTATGTGCGGCGTTCGGTTAATTCAGCTGGGATCAGAGCGGTATTCTCACAAAATGTGCGCTCCGACCCCAGCTATCTACCGAACGTTCGGTTATTCCAAAGTACCGAATATTATGTGAATTATGTATTTTAATGTCAATTGTCGGTTTTGCTGCACGAGGGGATAATCCACTTAATCGTCCATTTTGGTGGGAGTATCCTTCTCGTGCAGCAATGCCTGTTGGGAAAGTCACAATGCATGTTGGGAGAAATCCCCTGGATTATCTGTATGGAAACCCCTTGCATGGGGAACTGCATAAATACGCTGCTTGTGAATAAACCGAGTTAGTTGACTCCCAAACTGTGTTTCGTCCGGTTATTGGGAGGATTGGGAATATTGCCTTGCTTTCTACTCTGACTGTGGATTTCCTGGATATACCAACGGATATCGTATACTACTATACTGCATTCCGTTACACTAGGACTAGAGTCAGACTCCATTAACCACATGGTTGCAAAAAGACAGTAAAAGACATAAAATTACATACTGATACATTTAACACATAAAACACACATTTCTACATATCCCCAGTTTAACTGAACACATAAATACCTACATAATATTTAAGACAGTATTACTGTGATATGTTACAAAGTCTTAAAGGGACATTAGTCCCAAAAGTCCCAATATGTCCATCGCTGATTTTAAAGGGCCAGTAGCAGCAATATAAATTATTACATGCCCAAATATAGTTTTTCCAGTACAATATGTCCAGGGGCCATAGTCGCAGGGCAGGAGGCTAGCAACCAGGTTTCTCCAGTTCACAGTGGCGAAGTTGGTTTCGCCACACCTCCACCACTGCAGAATTAGTTATGTCAATCGGAGAGAGAGTTTTTAAACATTGCTGGCTATTCTCTGAGAAGGCAGTGTTTACATTAAATAGACTGCAAGTCTTCCTTTATCTTTCGGAGAACCAATTTGGAACGTTGACACAAGCAAAGTGGGTTACGCCTAACGGAGTGAGAGGATTTTTTGGTCAATATTTGCACGTTACGCAAGAAGTGTGTTTTTCACAAGTGCACATTGTCACTTTGGAAATATATATCTATGCACTAATATTTTTACATTATTTACACTTTTTTTATGGTATTAATCTAAAGGTATTTAGTTGATTATAGTCTTAAAGGCACAGCGCACTTTATTTTTTGGTTTGCCTGATTATATGTGAGTGGAGCTTTTTCACAATATATAGTGCTGCTTATTTCTAATTATTAATATTGTATTGTAATACCTGTTTTAGCACCATATTATTACTTGGTTTTCTGTATAAACACCAGAACATCTACATTAAGCTGTAGTTGCTCTGGTGACTATAGTGTCCCTTTAACCCCTTAGGGACCAAACTTCTGGAATAAAATGGAATCATGACGTGTCAGACATGTCATGTGTCCTTAAGGGGTTAAGGATACTAGCACCGGGGGTTCCCTCTATAAGGAGTTATATTAGTATAAAAAGATTTTTAAATAGCACAAAACAGTTACACACTGACACACCCACTCAGTTACAGACACACACTGACACACCCACTCAGTGACAGACACACACTGACACACCCTCTCAGTGACAGACACACACTGACACACCCACTCAGTGACAGACACACACTGACACACACTGACACACCCTCTCAGTGACAGACACACACTGGCACACCCTCTCAGTGACAGACACACACTGACACACCCACTCAGTGACAGACACACACTGACACACCCTCTCAGTGACAGACACACACTGACACACACTGACACACCCACTCAGTGACAGACACACACTGACACACACTGACACACCCTCTCAGTGACAGACACACACTGGCACACCCTCTCAGTGACAGACACACACTGACACACCCACTCAGTGACAGACACACACTGACACACCCACTCAGTGACAGACACACACTGACACACACTGACACACCCTCTCAGTGACAGACACACACTGGCACACCCTCTCAGTGACAGACACACTGACACACCCACTCAGTGACAGACACACACTGACACAAAAAATGACCTAAAAATACAGTGAAATAAGTCCCATAAAAAGTAAAAAAAATATAATAAAATAAAAAGTGCTTATTTTAAAACAAATTGTCAATGTTTGTTGCACTGGTTGTACTGGTAGGGTGTTCTACTGGTAGAGTGTTCTCTCTTCTTATGATGCTTGGATCCTCCCGTGATATGTAAAATATAAAAGGGAAAAGGACCAATTGTGCAGGTTGTGGGGTACGTAGTAGATAAAAAATAAAATGTAAAGAACTCACATTTGCATGAGCTATAACCAGCTCAAGGGGAATAGACGTTCTGCAGTATAATCCCTGCTAGTAGGATATCACGGAATTCTGGTCCACTTTGGGTCTGGTGCTGTCCAATTCTCAGGAGAAGGGAGAGAAATATATAGACAAACGATAGTGCTCTCCGAAGATAAAATGTGGTATAGATGCAAAACAAAGTAAATATACTCACAGTATAAAGTGCAGATGTCATCTGCACTTTATACTGTGAGTATATTTACTTTGTTTTGCATCTATACCACATTTTATCTTCGGAGAGCACTATCGTTTGTCTATATATTTCTCTCCCTTCTCCTGAGAATTGGACAGCACCAGACCCAAAGTGGACCAGAATTCCGTGATATCCTACTAGCAGGGATTATACTGCAGAACGTCTATTCCCCTTGAGCTGGTTATAGCTCATGCAAATGTGAGTTCTTTACATTTTATTTTTTATCTACTACGTACCCCACAACCTGCACAATTGGTCCTTTTCCCTTTTATATTTTACATATCACGGGAGGATCCAAGCATCATAAGAAGAGAGAACACTCTACCAGTAGAACACCCTACCAGTACAACCAGTGCAACAAACATTGACAATTTGTTTTAAAATAAGCACTTTTTATTTTATTATATTTTTTTTACTTTTTATGGGACTTATTTCACTGTATTTTTAGGTCATTTTTTGGCGCAGCCTTTTTTCCTCCTTTTACCTGTACATCCTTATCCCAGAGGGTTAGAGGGTGACCCTTTGTTAGGTTGCTGCCTTTTTTATATATTATTAGCGCTAACCTACTCCCCACTTTTCACACACTGACACACCCTCTCAGTGACAGACACACACTGACACACCCTCTCAGTGACAGACACACACTGACACACCCACTCAGTGACAGACACACTGACACACCCTCTCAGTGACAGACACACACTGACACACCCACTCAGTGACAGGCACACACTGACACACCGACTCAGTGACAGGCACACACTGACACACCCACTCAGTGACAGGCACACACTGACACACCCACTCAGTGACAGGCACACACTGACACACCCTCTCAGTGACAAACACACACTGACACACCCTCTCAGTGACAGGCACACACTGACACACCCTCTCAGTGACAGGCACACACTGACACACCCTCTCAGTGACAGACACACACTAACACACCCTCTCAGTGACAGACACACACTGACACACCCTCTCAGTGACAGACACACACTGACACACCCTCTCAGTGACAGGCACACACTGACACACCCACTCAGTGACAGGCACACACTTTCAAAAACATACACTGAAATACTCATAAACAAGAAAGGGCACAATGGTCACCCTAAAAAATAGGGGGAACAGCGGGCTAATTGAGATAAAGTTTAAGAAAAAATGCAGAAAGGAAAACCCCTAACGTTATTGGAAACTAAGATAAAATAATATAATCAGACAATATAGACTCATAACATCGTAATAAAAATTTCATCTGACGGAGGCATATGGGAGGAGGAAAATACCACTGATAATCCCCACCCAATCTACGTGTTTCAATAGAGATAATTACAGTGCCCTATTAGAGAAAGAAAAGACAATCTCGTCCTATATTAGTATCCTGGTACAATAGACAACCTATCTCACAGTGAGGAGGCCACGTGTTACAGGTATAAATAGGATCATTAAATTATCTTTCCACAAATGTCTAAACAAAGTCAATGAACTAAGGTCAAATCCACACCACCTATATCTAGCATAGCATCTCTCCTAGAAAGCCCCCCAATATAAGAATAGGGAGAGCTTAATAGCCTAAAAGGAGAGGGATACAAATATATCCAGCAAAGATAAAAAGGGGGAAAAGGGGATATATATATATAGGGGAATACATTTATATACCATTGCTGTCCCTAATTACCTCAGCACCGCAAGACGCTAGTGCCTACCTCAACCAAATGTCCTTCAGATAAATCTAAGTAAAAATAACATTAAATTGCCAAGCAAAAAGTGCTGCCCATAATGTGAACCAAAAGAAGGAGC